>NC_051160.1:77123639-77423639 GCF_013339745.2 Dermacentor silvarum
CGTTCACGCAAAGGCGAACATACCGCATTGAGAGGTTGTTACAACTTTGTTCAAATAATAAACAGAGGCTTCACAGCTGTCACGGTACTACGCGTACTATCCAAGTATGATGCCATGCTTTAAGTGTGATAAATGGGAAGTGAATTCTGCAAGACATAGTCGTTGACTGTGACCGACAAAGAAATGTTGGCACGACAACAGTGAATGTACAGCCGAGGTCAGTATAAGAATATAAGTATTGGCTCAAGGACCTCTTAGAACCACTATCAGCCGTCAACACTCCTTATTATCCTTATGAACTCATTGACTGCTCACTGACCATGGCCAAAATTCTTCATTTCGGATGTATTGTTTTAGACATAATTTTTCTTTATAGCGATTCATCTTACGTGACAGACGGCCTAACGGACGGGTTTTCTTGTTGGGTAGGCATAGAAATACTTACGCATTTCAACAGAGTAGCCTGTTACGCAAGGGAGACGGTCTCCTCGTGATACACCACTAGTTTTCGATGTATTGTCCGAAGCCTAATGGGAATCCGTGAGCCTGTTATCTTAATTATTTGCATGATTTGACGCTCATAGAACGCTGTCTATGTTCACAGCTGGGGCCACCGAGAGCGATATCCTGGCATCTATATCAGTGGAGCATATTTGGGAGCGACCAGCGGCAGTAACACCTCCATGATGTAAAGTTATGCGGCAATAAATAAAGCGAAAAGTGGAGTTTTATGGGAATCAACAAGAAGTCAAGAAGACGCGGCGAAATGTAAAAAAACCGACTGATCAAGCAGCATCACCAAGGCAGAAGAATCACTCGATGTTACATTTGCCAAGTCATCGGCAACGCAAGCTATTATCAGAAAGTAAGGAAAATAAAATGAAATAAAACATGAACTGCAGAGAGTTCACTGTGTCCTACCTAGTACGCAAAATAGTTTGTGAATGATTATTGCACAAATATAGTGCTGCCACAATATAGAATTATTCTAAGAAATTTGTCTATGATTATAATGATTCATCTATGAAAGTGCTAAACATCATAAGACATTTGTTCTTGCAATAAAATAACCACAGTGTGGCATATAATTTAGGGCTCCTGAATGTCTGCATATTGTTTTCCAGAAACAAAGCACTGTCGACGGGATCTGCTGTAACCCATTATTCGCCCTTGAAAATGTAACCCACTGCATTGGCATTCCGTTAACTTCCTGCGCTATTGGCTGCTTTGGTACCATTTTATATACCTTTGCCGACTAAGGATACTCTATAGGAAGAAGAACGTAAACTTTATTATCAAAAAAATCAGATTCGAGACCGGCGTCTTTTTAGTGGGTCTGGGCGCCTGCTGTGGACGCGGTTCCGAGACCTTGTCTCGAAGCGGCTTCCTCGGCTCGCTGGACGGCTCAGAGTTGTACTGTCATGCTCGAGCTGAGCAGTGCGGTCTTCCAGCGCGAGCGTATAGGCTGGCGGTGGAAGAGACGGAGGGGTCGGCACTGCCCGAATTGTTTGTTATGTCCTGACATTCCCATCACATGTGATTAAGTGTGGCAACCTCGCCCCAAGATGTGCATCTGCTTGTAGTGTACATGTCTGGATACATGGCGTGCATGACTCTGGGGTTTCTGTAAAAATGAGTTTGTAATTGTCTGTAGTGTACTGCTTGCGTCCTGTCTAACCAAGCGTGAGGGAATAGGTATACTCGTCTCTGTAACTGGTAGTGTGTCGTGATGTCGTGGAACCTGATCAAACGATCCTACCGCGCCCAGAGGTTTGCAGTACCCCGCGAGGGCTCTTCCTCCGATGATGCTCGGTGAGTGAGGGCCTCGAGCAAAGCGGTGAGCCACTTCGTTGGGGGTGCTCAGTCCAGTGTGTGCCGGGATCTATTGTTGCTACCATGGTTGTCCGGCAATGATACTGGCAACGCATTCCGTATTTCTGTCATTTGTCTAGGAGCGACGCTCCCACCAGTACGCAGTGTCTTTATAGCCTGGTAACCACGTGGACCAGAGTTCTAAGTGTCACGAATACGAAAAAAAGGTCGGGAATATGTGGGCGTGGCTGTCCCCTGGGGCTGTTTTTCTAGTGAGCGATAGCACCGACAAAGCACACTTCTCTGTGGATTTACCACTGTTGTTTTATGGCCTACCTGCGTAGCTTTCCCAGTGACCTACAAACAAAAAGTCTAAAAGGGTGACACTTTTTATAGTCAACAGTGTTGTGAAGTTACAAACAGAATACCCGGGCCTGTTACGGGCCGAAACGAGGCCCAATCCCTACCGAAGTTTGAACCCGAGCACCTTTCAGAACTAGCCTACAAATCCTAAGCCTGGCCAGCCGACAGGCCGGGCCTTGGATATAAATGCAATTATCGTTCTTGGGGAAGATCCCTTAGTTTGCTGTTTCTGTCTGCTAGTTCGACTATTTGTCCGTGTCTAACCTCTTTAATGCCAACCTGGGTCACTTTGTGGGACCTAATATAAAGGTAGATGATTGGGGTGCTCTTCTAAGCGAACCGCGTTTGAATGTAATGTTAGATCAACTTGAGTCACTCAGTATGTGACCCTTTGTCACCCTATGTCACCCTTTAATGAATCTATCTCATGCTAACTTTGGTCATTAGGTATGTGCCACGGCGTATGTGCCTTTCCTAAATTAAAATGTTTGACCCCAACTTAGGTCACTGGCATTCTGCAGCTCAGAAATGGGGCTTTTGTGTGCCAACGTGTCACTGGGATTGTGCCACTCGTCAAAGCAAAACATTCACAGGCCTGCGCGGAACACGCAGCAAAGTCACAGCACAAGCTGTGACTCTGCTGAAATTGATATCAGATCGTGTCACAACATTTTGCAGCCGGGAACTAAGAAAATACCTTTCCACGGTGGCGGTGCAGCATCATTACACATCCGCGTTTCGTCCCCAGGAAAACGGCCTTACTGAGCGAACAAACCAGAGCAGTTAGGCAAGACTCGCTCCATATACAAAAGTAGAACAGAAAGGAGAGGCCGATTGCGACGTCCACCTTCCGGCAGCTTTCTATGCGGGTAATACAGCGCTGCGGACGTCTACTGGTGAGACGCCGTATGAAATCGTACATGGGGAGCTGCCCCAGCTGAAAGCGATCCTCAGGCTAGATGCTCCCGTTAGCGTCACAAGCTCTGACAGTCGCGCCATCGCGATCAGAGCTGCGGTGAAGGAAAAAGCCACACAAGCGCAAGAAAAAAGTCACAGGCCTGCGCGGCACAAGCAGCACAGTCACAGCGTAAGCTGGTGGAGCGGCTCAAGAGTAGCTCGAATTTGGCCACCACGCTTAACAGGGTCTTCGCGGCAGTCGGTTCGCCTCGTTTTGACGAGAACGATCTGAACTGTCTGCCCGGCGTCCACAGCGAGCTGCGGCTAGTAATGCTGTCTGCACAGCAGTCTGCTGAGCCCAATCAAGCCTTACAACTGCAACTCACATGCCGGTCAGGGTGCGCTTGCAGGCACCTTAATTGATGGCGCCGCCATACTGGCGGAGGCTCGGCAGCTCGAGAGCGTGTACGTTGATTGCGCGCCTCGCATGAATCGCATATTGTCTTCTGCGAATGCGGACGCGGCGTTTACAGGCATCTTACCTAGATGGCGCCACCATACTGGCGGAGGGTCAAGTTGTCTATCCCTGTGTGCTTGACTTATAGGTTATTTTCCGCGGCCCGATAGCAAACGCTCGCGTGGCTCAGTGGTAGTGTATCCAGCTCCCACGCAGTGGGCGAGGGTTCGATCCCGGTGGGAATCGGGTACTTGTTCGCTTTTGCGGCGATAGCGGTTACGCGGCGGACGCCGGCGGCGGCGGCATCATCGCTACTCGAAACGGCTATGGGAATGAGGCCATAACAGCTTAGGCTGTAAAGAAAACGTTCACATTTCTCCTTTGTTCGACGGAATTGAGCCAACGGCATATATATTCCGGCAATCTTGCTGAACATATTTTCACACACGGGCCGCAGGAAGACTTAGTGCCGGCGCTGCTAGAGGGTACAGCGTGTCCATATGGATGCGCGAAATAGAAACTGGGCTGAATACGCGCCTTGTACATTAAGATTTTGGCGAAGCAAAATGAGGTGGTGCTGCATTGCTTATATGCTAATCGTAATAACCGGGAGGTATGGTGGCCAGCTCGATGTACCGAACGTTGCGGAGCTCCTTGGCGAGGACGGAAATCGCAGACCTCCATTAAAATGTTACGTGTGGAAATACAAGGGCCAAAAAGACTACTTACACTGTATTTACAAGAGCAGCGCCGCAAGAGCCCAAGATGGAAACCAGCTCGTGTCAAACCGAGATGGTCATCTTCGTCTTCATTTGCATCATGTCTCTTGAACGTCTGTCGTATCGCAACAATATCGACCTGGATGGTTCTTTCAGAATGCTTTCGGCAAGCCCGAGCCTATGCAGTGCGCGATTTTCGACCTCTGTTTTAATGTATTAGTACTTTTAGAGTACTTCACGCACTTTCCAGGGGCTACGTTTGTATGAATGTATGTATGTATATATGTATGTATGCATGTATGTATGTATGTATGTATGTATGTGTGTGTGTATGTATGTATGTATGTATGTATGTGCATACGTACTATCGACCAGAAAAGTTTACGGACCAAGGGATCTGACAAAAAGCTGAATATCTCCGCAGCCTCAAAACACAGCCTGGTATTCCCATTTCCAGCTTCTACTGGTATATGCGAATAACATTGTGATGCATGGTTTTATAATCTACTTTTATTGCCTGCTCGGGTATGTAGCGCTTTCTGAGATACCGTGGTCCGTAAACTTTTCGGGTCGATAGTACATGCGTGTGTATGTATGTATGTATGTATGCATCTATGTATGTAGGTATTGATACGGAACAGCCACCGCCATAGTGTGGCTACACTGAGGAGAAGGAAGACGACGGGTTCCCGTTTGATATTGCGTCGCCATTTTGGCCTCCGTTATCTTCTCTGTAAATAAGGTGTAAATAGGCTTAGGCATCAGCTACACGTAACACTATGTATGTATGTATGTATGTATGTATGTATGTATGTATGTATGTATGTATGTATGTATGTATCTAGCCATTTGTCTGTGTGCGTGCTTGCGTGTGTGTGTGTGTGTGTAACCGTTTCCCGGCCGACCGATCTCGCTGAGAAGTCCACGGTAGAATGGGTCATAGGGCTGCTCTGCTGAGGGAATAGCGTTCGAACACGACCGTAGGACAAACTTGGGTATACCGAGAATGAGGCAGTGTGTACAGATGTGTTGCTTCGACGAACCTTTCTCACCATGACATGTCGACTTGTAGATGCAGGACAAGGTATGTACCGCTGTTCAGTGAAACTTGTGGATGCCAAATTGGAGGACTGGGTATGTTCCACTCAGTATGTGCTCGTCTTTAATAAGCCTGTTTGATGCCAACTAGGGCCACTGCGTATGTGTTATTAGGTGAGTACTGCTCTTAAATGAACGACTTTGACATTGTCATGACAGATTCTTTATCGTTTCGTACGGTTCTGTTAGGCGGTTCTTCCGTGAACCCAATTGAGGACAAAGCCGTTTGTTTAAAAAAAACACAAAGAAACATTTAATTGAACTAGAACGAAAATAAAGCCACAAATTAAACACTCAACGACCAATCACAGCAACAAATGCACTTAAAGTTAGGATGGTATCAACAGTACACGAGTCCAGGCTGATCACGAGTGTGAGGGCGAGTAATAGTTCGCAGAGGATGGGAGGCAATGAAACAACGAAAGACGTAGCGTTAATCTCACCAAAAGTCGGTGTATTGCACCGTTGGACAGGCTACCAGATCGCGGCAGCTCTGGCTTGGAGAGGGAAGGTAGGCGGCTTAGCACCACCGACAGATGACGGCGGTGTTCCGTCGAGGCAGCTCTGGCGTAGAACTCGGGCCCGTAGCCCGACTGCTCACGTTCTGCCCATGGGCGCCGACGTTTGCAGGCCCCAGGCAGCAGTTCACGATAGGGTAGAGTGGCGACGCCTGGGAACGGGTTGGCAGGTGGCCCCGGTCGGGTTAAGGCCTGATAGCTCATGTCCAGAACCCGACGACCCGTCTTCAACTCCGGACCGGCGGCCGACCTTCACCTGGCGTCGCCTCCTGCAACTCTCCCTCTCTTATGCCCGCACGCGTCGCTTTTCTGCCGCTCTGGCCGATTCGTCTTTTGCCGATTGACCGCTCGAAGCTCCGTGTTTTCTTCTGATTGGATGTCTTTTACTTTTATTTTCTCTTCCTGCGCCACGGTTTCACGTGCCGGATGCTCTTCGACGATGTCGTCTTCCATCCAACTTGGACTTCGCCTCCGAGCACGCATTCCTTGTCGTCTGCATCTTGTCTGTCTCCATCCATAGCACCATGTCGCACACTACACAAATCGCAAAATCCCCTTTTGGAAAAAGTTTTTCCGAGAGAAAACCTGCCGCTAGTGTGCGACATATTCACATAACGTTTGACACAACGTTCACTGTGGTTCCACCACCTAACCTTGACCAGGTCCAAACGCACAGCACTTTCAAGTCCCAAAGAAGGCTCACAGGACTGGCATGTGACGCACAACACTCATGAGGTCAAAACACACAGGCTAGACCAAAGTACAATAGACTTGAAACATTCTATTCATTCCAGGGTCTATTACATCGGGATGGCAACCGGCTGTTCATCAGCTTTTCAAGTTATTCCATCCCAGATTAGATGAACAGGGCGTAACCTGCATTTGAAACGATCGCCTTGGATCCGCTTTGCTGCGACTTGGGAAGTTCGTACTTGTGAGCCCCTGATTGACCTGACCAAGCTGCTTATGTGGTTCGAAAGTCCCAAACTGGGACTTACTGGCATGAAAATAAATGTGCGCTGCATACGTGAACTAAGACACATATGTCGTAGAGACCACTTCTGCCATGCTGACGTGCCACTTTCACTGGTCGCACAAGCATTCCGTCAGCATCCCTGCGGAAATGCTTTCTGCTTCAGCCGACACCCGAGAAGACCGATCCGCCTCCTCCTCACCATTCGCTGAGGAGGAGTCGATGCACCGCCGTTACACTCTCCCAGATAAGCTTCCGACATTTCCGTAGCGCCCTCTCCTGCGGAAATAAACCATGATTTGTCGAACCCGCCTCCAGGCATGCAATAACGCACACTTCTCATGAGCACGTTGTTAGTATGCGTCGACCTGCCATGCGGTTTTCTCCTAAGTCGTTTATTTCTTTGTATTTGTTGTGATCTTTCTATGGAGTACTTCTGTACTGGTACAGTTGCTGAGTACCTCCGCACTCATGTACATTTAACATTGGCCTATGTGACCTTCGAAGATGCAGGCAGGCGAACTCACCCTCACTTGAGATGAGCCATTCGAGTGGTCCTCCAAACTGATGAGGAAATTGTTACCACTATAGGCAGTACAGCGGAAGAGGTGATCGTCTCATTGCTCGCCTCGCACTCTTCCCGTGTACCGCCTATAGTGGTAACAGGTGGCCTCATAAGTTTGAAGGGCAACTAAATTGGAGGACCACGTCAATTAGGGAAACTGGCCATGAATCACAGGAATGTTGCCACTCCACATTAACGAAAAAGGTCCTTTAAATTTACTCCGATGCTTGGCGATATCGAACCCACGTCACCAGGGCAGCCAACTGACGCTTCAGCATGCTGTACCACGTATGCACTGGATATGTGGCGCTTTTCAATGAACGTCTTTCAGCACAACGCTTTAGTGAGCTACACTAGGAATGCACTGGTTATGTACCGATCTTCAATGAACCTTCCTCCAAGTTCCGATGCCTCCGAGTGTATGCCACTGGGTTTACGGCAAACGAGGGAACAATTTCAGCGCTAGCACGCACCAATGCGTCACGTTTCACGTTTCGTATGCCACGTGCTGACTTCTTGGCATTCCCAGTAGATGGCGTGCCGTGTACAGAAAGAAGCGCAAGAGAGGAGTCCGGTTCCACCATGGCGCGTTTCTCGGCGTTTGCATGCATCGGGGGTGATTACGTTTCGGATAACTCACGCAGCCATCGTGGCTTCACCGCTAGACCGCGCTGAGTGTTTCTAGGGACGCGCGAAAGAGGAGTTCAGCTGCAGTACACGTCCCGTGCATAACTCGTCTTGACGGTCGTAAGACTTTGCGTCGGTATATTGATTTAATGCTAGCTGCATTACTCTCGGTAGTCAACGTGAGCTCAATTCTGCCGAATGTTTTCAGGTTTGTAACCACTTTATTTGTTCTTCTACACTGAAATAAGTTCTTAAGCACAAATGGATTAAATCGAAAAATGAATCTGGTGAGATGTAATGTAAAGCAAGACACTGCGCGGAGAATCTGATACCTGCCTGATAGGTTCTCCTCGGCGATGACTCAAGGTAAGGGGTTCACACTTTTCATAGGCTTGCGGGAGGAGGAGGAAATAACTTTATTTTGTTAATCTGGTTTAGTGGAAACATGACCAATGAAACTGCTCACGAGTTAAACCAAGCCATTATTGTGGCGCCTTAGACACGCATTCTAGTAAAATTGTAACTTTCCAAGGAAAGGCAGATTTGCCAGCTACAAAAACAGCTATGGGAAGTCCTCAACAGGGCGGTTAAAAACAGCGAAGGTAAGCACAGAGTGCAGTGTTTGGCAATGAGCAGTGGCGTACCGAGGCACGTGAACTAGCTGCAAGTATTCTAGAAGTCACGTCGAAATTGAGATTGGTGCCGAGCAAGAGCGGCACGCTATAGTCAAGATGCAGGAAGACGATATACAAAAGAGAAGTACATTATATAAACATGTATACAGAAAAATTCGATAGATTTCCACATCAATAAAATGAACATTTGATACATTAGTCGACATAATTACAGAGAGCGTCATCGACAGCCACACACAAAAATGCACACACACACACACATACTGATACATTTACCTTTACTATATCAAGTACTACGCCACCCTTCTTGTGATTCGTTCCGTCATTCGTTTGATGGTATTCATATTCATTTTTCTGGCTGCTTGTATCTTCATAGGAATCATATAAGTTATCTTCGTCGTTGTGGCTGCAAATTATACTTGTGACAACCATACAAAGGAAAACGGCTATACACAGGCGATGTAATGGCATTGCTGCGTTCCACATAGATCCAACAATATTATGATGTCCACAAGATTTTTATATCATTTCTCTCGTGTACGAAACGGAATCTTGCCTTTTGTACGTTAGAGAAATATGCCCTGATATTTTTCTACTCTAAAAATGCAGTATGGGTCATATTTTGCATACACTATTTAGCCTTTTATTGAAGTTGTTGACCCTGCAGTGCAGGCATTCAAGAAGCAGTTGTCGGTGCTTTCTTGCCAACGCGACCCTTCGAGATCAGTTTGTAATGAAGCATTTTCTTTAAATATGAGTTCTGTGTATTATATATACAAACTAAACTTCTCAAACACAGCCGCAGAAAGATGCCGTCAGGCAATGTAATAGTGACATTTTTCTGCCATCGCCTCCACGGAAATCACATCGTATGCATATATGTTTCCCGGGAAGTGGGAGAACTTTATTAGGATGTTAAGAATACATGTAGTGCCTCAGTGGAATTGATTAGATACACCTTTGTATAACAGCATGTCTGTTAAATATGTTTGTTTCAGCAGTGTTATCTAAAAGCACGTTGTTTCTAAGGATAAATGAGCATCTTCACTCTTGTGCTTCCTTCAAAAACACTCTAATGCGAAAATTGAATACACAATGAGAATAGCGTAAAAAACACAAACTGAAAATGAAGCAGAGAAGGCGCAACTATGTAAATACAGCACTTTAAAGGCCACATTTTTTATTTATGTTAACGTTATGAAGCTCTGACACGCCAAATGATAAATAAAAGCAACTAATCAGTGGTTAAGTTCTCAATTCTAAAACAAACATTTTAAGGAAAAATTTACCTGCTTTACGGGATCAACGCAGCTTCTATTTCCTGCGGGTTAGCGCAATGAGAATTCGCAACGCTCGTTAGCTAGTTTTCAACAAGTGCTACGACCTAGTGGACTTTACCTTCCGCGTCTTATTTAGTTCGCTGGTGATACGTTGCGCTAGAGCTAACTCCCTCTCCCCATCCGTCAGAGAAGGCGGAGATGCATTTTCTTGCAAATGAGAGCACTTCTCTTCACCGAGATGCTACGTCACGGCTATAGTAGAAGACTCCATGACTGTCACCGCTGACAAGAATTCACGCTGCGTCATGGAAAAGCCGGCAGTATTTTGCATGGTAGCAGATAAAACAAAAATGCATTTCATGTATTACTTGCTGCTCAGATTTTCAGTCATGAATGAAGATATCAATTAATATATGAGCTTTCACTTACGCAACTGCACATCATATAGAATAATGCGGTTAGTACACCTACAACCATTCTGACCACGTTAGCGTGCCTTGTGGTGATTATGACTTGGTGTGGTTGGAACAAAAAAAAAATTAAAAGCTTCATCAGGCTGTTGCGCTTTCGTCACGCTCGTCTCCAAACAGCTGACATCTATACGAAGAAACACAAGGCTGACTTGAGAATCTTGACAGCGTCGCATGGACTACAAATAAACGATGCGTAGAGATTTTTTCTTCTTCATCGGTTATGGCATTGGTCAAACTGATATCTCGTAAGAAAAAAGAAGAGGAAGTGAAATGAACGGTGGGTGAATTCGCATTTTGGTTTCTCGTAACTTTTCAAGCGAAGCTTGTATTGCCTTACAAGTGTCGGTGCCGTTGAAGGTGGGACCGCTTAGGTTGAAACTATGCTCAGTTTTCCACTGTTAACGGTCCCCCGGCATCAAAAAAGACCTGCAATATATCAAAGGGGGACCACAGACGCCAGCAACTCCGCCAATACTACCCATGAAACCGATTTTGGACCTTCTGGGAGTGGGATAGGAACTAGATCTAACATCACTCTACAACAGTTCTCAATAGCTTATCCAGCATTATGATTAATTCAAGCTGTGAACAAGTTTCGCATGAGTCGCATAACCTCGGAAGTCCGCACGTACGAGCTACTCCTTGAAGCCATACCAAAACACGAAATGCCAGAAATACGTCACATCATCGTACTGCCGCTGGGCGAAACTTCGTACACAACAATCAAAAGGGTTCTTTTTCGCCACCTACTCCTCCTGAACATCACCACATCCAAAATCTCCTGAGTACCGAGCACCTTGGTGACCTATGTCCAACAAAGTTTCTGGGTCACCTCCAGCTCCTGCTCGTTGGCACGGCCGATTTCGTACACATGGCTCTACTTCGAGAGTCGTTTCTGCAGCGTCTTCGCGCCAAGAAACGATCGACTTCTGTCTCAGCTCATAAAAGTTCTCTGTCGCAACTTGCCGAACTGGCCCACGAAATGACAGACGTTGCACCAGCAGCCATCAACACTGCCGGTAGATCTCCGGTGTCCGCGGTCGATTCACTCCAGGATACAGAAAATCTCGCATCTCAAGTAGCCGAATTGCGCCAAGAGCTTCGAGACACTCGCACCTCTAATCACCGATTCTGTCCACCTCATCACTCTGTCACGCAGCCTTCCGTACGTCGGTCGTTTCCGCAAGCTTCATGCAGTTTTTTACCGCAGGACACGCGCTACTGCCGCCGCCACTTTGATATTGTTGCTTGTCGATCGGTGCCCCCTTGTTCATGGCACGAGAGAAACGCTGTACCTGGTCGTCATTCACAGCGGAGGGCGATCACGGCCATTCGGTAAGCCGCCTGCATCACTGACCATATCACCGGTTTGCCCTTACATTTTGATGCCGGTGCAGGTCAGCATTATCCTTGCGTCTCAAATTGGCATCCCCACAGAAAGTCAGCCCCCTTTGAGGCTATTAACTCATCGGTCAATGCAACCTACGGTAGGAAGTCTCACCATTGACCACGGCCTGAAAGCGGGTTTCAGTGGATATTCTGGATAGCAGATATCCGTTATGCAATTTCAGAAGGCGATTTCCCGAGACATTTCTACCTGCTCCTAGACATGAAGCACTGTACCCTGATTGATAGCATAACTGGTCAGACTGTCAATGGTTTACTGTCAATGGTTTTTTTCGCCGCTATGGCTCTAACCTCAACTTTCGTCAAACCACCTGCTTCTGCACAGGCCCATGTGGGCACGCCGCCCGCGCCGACTCGGTCCTAACATGCTCAGTGTTGCTCCTAAGGAGTTCGAGCATTGGTTTCAGCTAAATGAAAAATTATAAGCGATTTCACTCTGTGAAGGTGGATGACCAGCGAAGCGGTTTAGCACACGACACAGATCTCGACACAAAATGTGGAGGGCCACTATCGTCGTCGGGAGCGCGCACTATAAGCGGCCTCCCCATTACAACGAGAGAAGTAAAATTCAAAATGGAGAATGGCACTTTGTTTTATATACACGCGTGACTGGTGCCGCCGCCCCGGGAAAGTGGCAGGAAACTAGGCACGCAAATGATTGGAACTCCGACAAAGAAAGGGCGGTGCGAACGTAGACATGGCGGACGCGGGTTCGGCCTTTAGGGCTAAGATCCTATCGTAGTTACTGTAGGTACGATCTGTTGTTACTGTTTCGTCCCGAATCAGCAGTGCGCATTCTTTGGTTGTTACTTGGAGGTTACTTGGATTTTGTTCGCTTTTCTACCCTACATGTGAGTTCACTCAATGAATTTGCGGATTTCTCCAGTGCTATGCCCTTAAGATAACTTACGGTCAGAATTATTGACGTAATGCTCCTAAATGTCTCACTGCACTCCTTAGCCTTACTAGGAGGGCACTGTTTGAACTGCGAACAATTAACATATATAAGAGCAAATAAAGTTATCGTCAAAGTAACAAAAATTGGCACTAGTAAAGGCTTAAAATTTTTGCGATTTATATGACCATGCTTCTCCTACTACTCTAGAACAAGCCAGGGCTGATGGTCTCTGTATTCCGTCACATTGTTCTTTAAAACGAATGTATGTGAGTTTACCCTTTTGTGCTGAAGTACTAAGTCAGTGGCATTACCATGTCTGAAAAGAAGAGGCGGAAAGGGTATTGACATGCTGTCAGGGCGAACATGTGCGAGTATCGCCAGGTTTATATTCTTAATTTTAAATATTGTAAACTTCATATGTCAGCAATGCCGTGTAGATGGTTAGTCCACATTTCTGTGTTGAGCCCAGTACTTTTTCTTCCATTTAAGGTTGAATAAAGGTCACAAAATGTTCGTAAAGCGATTTCAGAAGTGCGTTTGAGAGTATAATTGTCATGGCTTCTGTGGCAAATTCTGAACATGTCTGGGTTGCTCTCTAGGAAATATTTTTCCTGCTTAACGTTTCCGACCTGATCCTCTACAGTTACCTTCTGGTTATTTTTATTTTCACAAAGGTTTTCGACGAGTTAAGATGCGTAGAGGAGATTAAAGTCTTTTCCAGCCTAAAGAAGTAATCAAGGAAGCGGAATTTTTAGACCAATAAACGTATACAAAAATACAAAGCAGGTATACAAAGCAGGTGATGTCCACTGATAAGCTGTTCTCCTGAAAGAATGCCTTTGATTTCAGTGAAAGTTTTTTTTTCGAGATTGGTTCTAAGTTTCTAGCTTCCAGAATTTTGTGAATACTATCGGGAACATTTTTGATGTGCTATAGTACTGCCGGACATTTCGCCATGTTCTGGCCTAAACGCGAATTCTGCCACGCCTTATTCCCCTTATAATACTGATTTGTTTAATACTCAATATCTCTATATATACTTTAGTAAAAAACCTGAAAGCAAATGTAATGTTCACAATGATCTGTATTCTTTATGAAAAATTCTTAATTTTAGAAAAATCGTCCTATAATATAACATTGCATAAAACGGCACTTTCTAGTTAATGCTATACATCAAAAGAAAGGCAAGCAGGTACGCCATATTAGCTTCGTTGAAGCCGGCAAAGGTGCACAAAAGTTCACGAAAGGAAAAAGTTTTCTTTTCCAGGAGTGTAAAGAAGCTGCAAAGAAAAATCGTGAGGGTTTGTCACAATGAATGCTTCACATTTGAAAAAGGAATTTATTCTACTCCGTTGTTCGAATACTAGTTCGTGCCAGGTAGTTGGAAATTCTTCGTTTTCATTAAACTTCCTTCACCTTTCTCCTGAAGGGCCATATTCTGTGTTTCAGTGGCTCGAGTTGTATAATATCTCTCCCTATCGTGCTGTTATCCTGCATGGTTAGGTCCGATGATGAAAACACCCCGGAAAGACGTTGGTTTCTGGTTAAAGCACTCGCCCAGGAAAAGTTATTCAAGTTCTTCTTCAAGAGCGAAGCAGTCTTTCTGAGAAACGCGTGTGGATTTCTTTTTTAGCTTCTTTCTATAGTAGGATGGATGGCAGTATCACCTTTTAATATAGCGGATTAGGGCCCGAGGAGTGTTGCAGCCGCCATTTATATGTCAACATCGGTACATATACCTTAAACGTACACAACGATGACGATATCGAAAAAAAACGGAATGTTTACATCACTTAATCGCAAGTGCAACTAAGCATGTTGTCGGTAACACTAAGGATTCAATGAAGACTGAATATATTTTGGTCAGTTGGCCACTCAAATCTCTTTCCAAGATGACAACATTGAATATACCTTGAATGAAGAAAGTAAAATTATACATTGAACAACTCTACATTGTAATTAAAGAGGTCCTGCAACTGTGGCAGCAAAAATATCCAGAAGAGAATAAAATACAATGGCTGTACCTTGAGTGGGCTGGATGCCGTCAAGCAACGGCATTGTTATTCAAGCGTTACATGTGAAACTTCACTCGCTAATCATAATGCTGATCAGCAGCATCAGAATGAGTTACAATTTACACATAAAGCAGATAATCCATTGAGTCGTAACGCAAATGTAAGGCAGCCTTTTCCGCAATTCTTAGCCATCGGTTATTTTTTATATATACACAGATATTAACAATATCGAAACTGCGGTTACACTGAAGTTAAATACCACCTGCGAAAATTACACAAGTTCTTATTGTAGCCGAAGTAATGCGCTTAAATAACAAAATACCATGTACAGACAGATATGTGGAGGGATATTTCAGAGAAATTCACTAAACAAATTTTTAATTATAAATTAACACGTATGGTCGACTAGAGGTTCTGAAACGTCACGATCACGGCACTGGTGTATATTGTTAACACATTTTATATATCCGACCTTTCTTATCAATCACTAGTCCCAGCAAGCACGCATTTTCGGCTAGTTTTTGCACCGTGTGAATGGTTGGCCTATTATTATGTCAGGGTTCTTCGCAACCAAATTGCGCAGCGGTAGTCATGACTGTGTGAAGGATGAACAATTAAAATGCAGATGAAAAGGAATAGAAGTACTTCGAGAAAAGGAAAGCCTCAGAGGTTTGAAAGCATGTGGAGCTATCTAACAATTACTGTGGAAGGACAGGAAGCACAAGGGAAAAGTTCGTGCAAAATTGAGAGCAGCTGGGGACGTGGTGAATCTCGAGGCCGTGCATTCGCAGTGGTTTGCGTTCTTGTGCAATGGGCTCCGCTTGAGAGGCCATCTGCCATCTCCTGTGCCTACGTTTGCTGGCACCAGACGGAAATTATGAATACATTCTAAGTGACAGGAGGCGATAATCGCAATGCGTAGGCATATAGCAACACTGGCGCCGTCCGTCATCTTGACCATGGCGCACTTGCGGGGACGGCGGTTGGTTCTAGTGGTTGTGACGATTGTGATGCTGGCAATCGTCGCCATGCGTATTTCGTGATTCTAAAACGTAGCAGTTGCATTCGGCGTGCAGCGATTGCTGAAGAAGAAGCTTCACTGTACTGCCACAGCTCCATGAAGCCAAGTAATTGTGTTTTAGCATAGTTGTATATATGTCTTGGTGATATTCGCAAAAGACCTACTGCTGTGAAAAGGAGACCTTCGCCGATCCTATTAATGCAGTGACGTGCCCTTCAAACTGAGCTGACTGCCGTTGAGAATATCTGATTTCCTCTTGAATTTTTGGTTAGGCCTGTAAAATAACCATGCACTACAATACAATGCCTCATATTTGTGGAGTCTGCATGAACACGGGTGAAATGTGAAAAATCAAACCTGCGATAAAATGGAATCAAATCTTTTTTTTTTTCAAAATATAAATTTTAAATGAATGCTTCAGCAAAAAGCTGGTTTGAACAGCTTAACAAGGCCCTAGAAACTGCGATGAGGTAGTTATTTCAGGCGGAAAAATTGCTGTTCATCCACGCAACCAGCTGACAAGAGCTGCGAATTCTCTGTCGCACCGAATTCTCGCTTCCAGTGTGCGAACTGTATTTAAGCAAGTCAGGTAAGAAATGAGTGTCCTCTATAAAAGGAGGACAATCACGGTCGGAAAGTTGAAAGTCATCATTTCATTCTTTGTGCTGCTTTTTTTTCTACCGCAGCACGTGTCACGTTTTCGCACGACAAAGGGCTGCGCCTGTTTTCTCCTTGGCCCGTGTACAGTGCACTGTCTAATTATAGCGCTGCTTTCGCATTAAAGTGTTGAGGACTTCACTGTTCGCAGTAGGTCGGGCTGCAAGCCCAGCGTAATAAAACGACAAGCCCTATACTGAGCGCGGCTAGTCCCTCAAGCGCGGCGTCTGAATGCCGGAGCCGTAAATGAAGAAACACACGGGGATTGGGATAAAGCCTTTGGGATACAGCGCGCTGGACTTGTCTATCCCTACCGCTGGTACGCTGCTATGAAGATCTGCAGTATGCTCTTTATCTTCATTGAAATAGGTTTTAGGTAAAACAGGGTTGCTTGCATTTTATCAAGAAGTAACAAAATATTATTTTGGATTCAGGTATATTTGCGAAACAGTACTTTATTTTTCGATTAATATTATTGCGTACCTAAAAGAGCTCGGTGTCATGCGGATCACGCGCTTCCTTCCTGCTATCATTTTATCGTTTTGCTTCCTGTTCCAGTTAAGCCTGCAGTGCAAGGCCATTACACCTTTTATACACCGAACCTATATTCCCGCTATTGGTAATCCTTACCAGGTATCCTTGTTTCGCCTACAAAGCTACTTTAGTGGAGGAGCGTGTATAGATGTAACTTTAGATAAGAATCTCTCTAAAGCAGCAACGAAAAACCTCAGTTATTACCACATTGATCACAAAGCTGTTACCAATGTCGTTTCAGAAAATAAAGTTTTGGTGCAGTGCATTTATTTGTCTTGCTGTCAACCTATTTAATGTTATGTATTACTGAATCGTTCAAGGTTATTGTCTATCGGATCAGGTGATACTGCAGCTCAGCAGGCCAACTGCGTTTGTTTTTTACCAAAAGAGTTTGAATTACAAACAGCCGACTAAGTTGCTGGCAGGGTAGAACGTGTTATTCAACAGAGAAAAAACAAGCAGAAGAAAAGTGGTAATACAAGGGAAACATCAGGATGAGGGGTTTGCGTATGAGCTTGATTTTTTGCTGTTGTTTGCGCTGGGTTTAACATAATTTGTTGATAAGATGCGGCTTTGTTCTTTGTTTGGAAGAACAAAATTTTTATTATTATTTTGTAACGTTTTTGAAATGATGACCTCGCATGTTTGGATGATCAGCGACTGATCTATCAACATTTTTGGCTATGTCAGCAGACGCCCATTTGTTTTAACTGTCAGCAGATGTGATGTTTTGCCGGTATTCAGTTTGCTGCACAAAGGAGACTCCGGAATACAAGCTTTACTACTTTATTGGACAGAAGGCATGCAGTTGTTTCAATGAAACATATATAAGTGCAAGTTATCCGTGTGCATTGCGACAATCTAAAAACGAAAAGAACAATGAAGACAACTGGACAAGTGAGCTAGGAATTTCTGAAGTCAATTGTCGTATTAATCCGGGGTAATTATCTTGCCCAAGCCTCGGCTATTATCTCCGGTGCCAGTACTCTCGTCCACTTTTGTTTCCTTCGCAGCACATGGTGTTCTCTTGCCGTCATTTTGAGTTTATTTGAAATATACATTGGCACTCAGCGCTGTAGTTGAACGTTGATGGAAAATAACGAGAATCGTTCGCACCTAGATTCTCGGTATATTTTCCAAGGCACTCGGAATCAGGTCCGTCTAAAAGAGATGAATTTTTTAGTCCGAATTTCGTACCATGTTTCATGATCTGAAAGGAAGTACAAACTTAGTCACATTACGCATAACGTTACACCGCAAAACGCATAAACACATGCATTGGTAATACAGTTTAGCTGAACTACCATATATGGTGGAGATAATTTTCATCATTTCATGCACACAACGAGCTTCATTTGTCCGTTATAATATGCAACACATTTGAACACCTCTTGTATATTGTGTAAATCATTTGATTCATCACAAATACCTTATTAGCAACGGGTATTGCAGCTATAGGCAAAGACGCAGCCTACATCATGGGCTAATAAACATGTCGGCAGAGTATCACAGTGATGAATGGTGCGAGAACTGCTGAAAGTTCCAATGAGCAACGGTTTGCTTATATTCTCAAGGGTGCGCAGATACTGCTGCAGAATCCAGGCTACAGCATAAATGTGTGTAGGTGAAACGCACTGTCGTCATGCTAGTTCTCCTATTGTCGCTTCACAACGTACAACCAAGAACACGTTGCGACACTGACATGCTATTGCCTCTGATTCGTTTGGACTTCTGGAGTACTGTGCAGTTGTCCATTTGTTCTAAGTGGTCAAAAGTATTTTTTTGTACATGTCGTCATTCAACGGTTGTCGATGACAATTCATATACATATAGTATTGCACTTGGGGCTTAGCGTGCTGTGAAATATGATCCTCCGGATCTAGTTTCTGTTACGCGTACGCTTGCTTTTCACTCAGTGCGGCCGTATATAAACGCTCAGCGTTTCGTGTCTCGGTTTCGTCGATGAGAGCTGCTCAGAACAGCTGCGTCTGCACGTGGATTGGAATATGTTTTGTTGAAATTAGGCGAGAACATTGGTGTACGCTTATTAGACATTCAGCATTTTGTTTAAGTACAAAAAAAAAACTAATGAAGGTTGAAGGAGCCAGTAGGAAACTATTTTGCAGGTAATGCAAGATCATGAATGATGTCTTACCTCTATACTTGGATATGAACGAATCAAATCACTGTATTTAGCCAGTACGTCGCATAAGTACGCCCCATAAATGATAGAAACACATAGAGGGCATGTGACTAATTTTTAAATGAATACAATAATTATGCTTTAAAATGCATAATGAACAAATAGTTTGTTCCGTACAAGAGAAGCCTAACAAGCGTTACATCATGAGGAGATGGCTATTTCAGTGGCCGTGTTCTTAGGTTTATGAGATTTGGAGACGCGCAAGCTTGGTATGGGTCTACCTGAAACAGGCCGAGGGCGTTTTGAGTTCTCTGGTTAAAGCCGGTCGGTTGGAAGAGAACCTCAATCTGCATATGTATAGTATATATAGCACTTAGTACGCTAGAAATCTTTAGGATTTTTGGAGACAGTGTGCACATTGACATGAAGTGGGAAAAAAGGGCATGCTGAGCGTGCGTAACCGATAAATATTTAGACCCAACAGAGTAAAGTATCAAAGCCAGGGTAATAGAAAACACTGGAACATTATACATTGTAGATTCATTTAAGGATATAAAGATTCTTGACTTATTTTTAAGCAGTTGCCTAATAAGGGTGTCGCGCTGCTGAGGCTTAGGGCTTATGATTTAATTTCGGCTGTGGCCGCCGCATTTCGATGGGGCGAAATGCCAAAACGACCATCCACAACACGTTCGGTGTGCGTTAAAGAACCCCACGTAGTTAAGATTATTCTAATGTCCTCCACTAAGGCATGCCTCAAAATATAATCGTTGTTTTGACGAAAACCGTCGAACATATTTTAGTATAAGGATCCCGACTTTCAATGGGGATCTTAATTTTCCTACGTACTGAATTTAACTTCGAAAAATAAAAGGTATGCAAAAACTTTGTAAATGCATTTTCAAAGACACGTTGCGCACAAGACTCATTGTCTTGGTATAAAAAACTGTTGAAGCAATTCAGCATATTGTTTGTCATGAAGGTGATCTTTAGGCAAGTGCAAAACTTGTATGTATAGATACGATAACAGTCGGTTTTTATATATACTTATTCAGAAATCTTTTCAACCTTGTATTTCATACGTATGGTAGATGTACAACTTTTATTTAAATGAACGGTTCTATTCGATACACTTACAAGGTCCATCAAAGAGATTCACATTGAAGACGCCACAGGTGTTATTCTTGCTACGGTATATTAACGTCTCATTCGCAGTCGTACGGTTCACTGCAAGCGAAGAAATAAATTTTACAGAACGAAAAATTTTACAGTGAGAAAGTACAGGAAAACTTACCGCAGATCATTTGCTTATCAAAAAGCATTGCTGCTTCTTTATCCTCAAGCTCTAAATTAATAAATATTGCTAATTTGTATTTTACTTGAATGTAAACACAGCCGTTTGTTTACATTATGGTAAACCTGAAATACTTAGTCAACACCCTTTATTCACCATTCCCCTTCATTTAATATTAACGAGTGGTCAGGACGACAATTCTAATATGTTCATTTTACTGAATAATTTTAATACGGTGTTATGCAAAGAGAAAGCACTATACAGAGTGTCCTAACTATCGTGCACCAAGATTTTAAAATATGCAAATGCCACGTAGGTGGACAGAACCGAGGTAACTTGATTTTCCGCCGCTTGTTGGTACTCAGATTATTTTTCGCGTTCCGCCTAATTACATATATCTAGTCTTAATTATTTTATGAACTTCTCAAATATTAGAATTCGATAAAAAGGGTCAATGAGAAAATTGAAGAGCAACATGTAAAACATCCTGCTAAGTGCCTCGAGCGGCCAGTCAGGACGGGAATTTTTTGTGTATTCGCGGGCGTCTTTTATTATTTATTTATTGATACTGCAATCCCAGGAAGGGATTTTCGCAGGGTAGGCGTACAGATACAATCACGGATCAAATATTTGCAAACAAAGCCAGAAACAACAAAGGCCGCAAATGATTAAGAAACAAACAAAATGGATCAGCATTGAAGACAAAAAAAAAACTTCAATGATGGCAGTGCAACATAGGAGTACAGCAAGGTTGATGGCATATATTATTGTTCAGGAACACATAAATATTGAGTGAATATATTATTACAAAATGTAGGAGCCATAAAGTTGATAACAATAAGAAATAAGCAACTATGTGGGCAGCAGCGAATGAATACATCAGAAAATAAATGTTAATGGACACTGAGGCTGCTGGTGAATGAGGTCAGAAATTTCTGTAGTACTTGATCGTTAGTAAGTCGATTCCATTCCGTTACTGTTCTTGGAAGAAATGAATATTTAAAGCAGTTATTACGCTGACGAAAAGGGGTGATTGTAAGATTATTACGTTGTCGTGTAGTGTAACCTGAGGAAAAGGATATTTGTCCCTGAATATTATTCTTGAAATGACCTTTGATTATTTGGTATAAGAACTTAAGTCGGGAAACGCGATTTCTTTCGGATACGGATGTCAAACCAGCCCTATTTAACAGATCAGTAACTGATGTGCGTCCGTAGTTATTGTGAACAAAACGAACTGCTTTATTTTGTATGTTTTGAATTTTATTAATATTCGTTTCAGTAAATGGATCCCAAATTATCGCCGAATAATCTAATATTGGAAGGACAACCGATTTGTAAGCTTGAAGCCGGACTCTGGGCGTGGAGAGTTTTAGTGCTCGCCTAATAAAAAAAAGTTTACGGTTCGCATTGCTTATCACCTGATCAATGAGCTTAGTCCAGTCAAGGTCGGTAGTAATCCATAATCCTAGATATTTGTATTGTGCAACTTCGGGGAGGATATTGCCAGCAAGAGAATATTGGAATATCATGGGATTTTTCTTGCGAGTTATTCTCATGTAAACGGTTTTTTGAAAATTTATCCGCATCTGCAAGGCATCACACCATTCAATAATCTTTTGAAAGGCCTTGTTCAGTGTTTTTTGATCGGATATAGTTTTAATTTCGGAGTAGAGCACGCTGTCATCCGCGTATAATTTAATATGAACTGGAATGTCTTTTACGTAGTCACTTATATAAACGATGAAGAGAAGTGGCCCAAGCACAGAACCCTGAGGGACTCCAGAATCAACAGAAAGAGACTGAGATGAATGATTACGAAAAGTGACAAATTGTTGACGGTTATTCAAGTATGTTGAAATCCAATTAGTAATCTTGTCATTTTTTACTATGCTATTAATTTTGGAAAGCAGCTTTTTGTGAGAAACTTTATCAAATGCTTTCGCGAAATCCATAAAAATGGCATCTGTTTGGTTTGTGTTATTAATAGAGTTAGCAAAGTCATGTACAGTTTGGACTAATTGAGTGCAAGTAGAATAACCTTTCTGGAATCGGTGCTGAAGATTTGTAATAAAATCATGTTTTACAAGAAAATCAGATATGTGGGTGTATATTATGTGCTCCATAACTTTGCTCGGAAAAACACTTTTATGTAGCACGTATTGAGCTAGCCAGTGATAACAGCTAGTAAGTGATATAGCCGGCCTGGTAAAAGACTTCATTGCCACAATCGTTGACGCGGCAGCCTATGCGGCCGCGTCAACGATTGTGGCACTAAGCAGTAAAACAGCGGTTGTTCTAGTGCTGTTCAGCAGCTTTGCGAGAGAAAACGCAGTGTATATTTTTCGGAGAATTAGCGGACAGGAATCGAAGCATGGGAACAATCGGTCAACATACCTACCAGCTCTACATATCTACATATCTACATAGCTCTCAGTGTAGTGTGAACCTCACCAGGGTGGCAGTCAAGAGGCCAGTCCCCTGATGGTATGTGGACGCTTGAGCCGCGATAGCGAAATGCAGGTAACGAATAGGAATATGAAACATAGGTGTATATATGACCTGCAATCTTGTAAAATACCTGTTTTGACAGACGCGGTTGCCACACGAAAGGCTTAAAAACCTTGGACTCCTTGTCCTAGCTGAGATTCACCGGTGGGACCATAGGCAGTAGTATGATAAAAGACGCACCCAGTCGGAAAGCCACTGTATGACGGTAGCTTACCAGCAGGGCTCGATTTATTGATGCGAAAACATCAAATTAGCTATTCAGTTAAGACACCGACGTCATCTGCAGCAGGGAAACGGCACCTGATTCCCATTGGCTGTGAAGCCACGTCACGAGCGCGTGCTGGCAAGGAGAAGAGCGGGCGAAACCAAACACCTCCTATATGGTGCGGGTGACCGCTGCTGTTTCCTCGGTTTTTCGTCGTGCAGGACATCAGTGACATGTGGGATTCCTGAGCAATATAGCCCGAATGATTCCGGATGACTATATCAACCATACCATCTACGCCGACGACATCACCCTCTGGGCGTATCGCGGTAGTGATGGTCAAGTGGAGTCAGCCCTCCAAACGGCGATTGACACGGTTGAAGCCTATCTCCAAGGAACCGGACTGCGCTGTTCGCCGGCTAAATCCGAGCTTTTTCTCTACAAGCCGATTCAGCGGGGACGCCCTCCCAAACACCAATCTGATTAGCGACCCTGTGACGCCATGACCCTACGCCTTCAAGATGGCAGTCCTATCCCAGACGTCGCTAGTATCCGGGTCCTCAGTCTCACCACCTCGACCAACGGCTCCAACTCCTCTCAACAAGATCTCTGTCCAATCTCAAAACACCCTACGTCTTCTTACTAAAAGAAGAAAGCCTTCTCCACCTCGTGCAGTCGTTTATATGGTATGTCACATTACCTATGTTGCTGCGTACCTCAATTGGTACCGGGCTGAGCAAAACAAGCTCGACACCCTCACACGAGGGGTCTACAAGCAAGCACTTGGCCTCCCGCATTAGACCAGCAATGAACTCTTCAACCAACTGGGAGTTCCCAACACCCTTGCCGAACTCATTGAAGCCGAACAACGCTCTCAGCTTGAACGGCTCACCCTTACTAAAACGGGACGCTTTATTCTCTTGGACTTCACTTACCATCAGCAACAGGGCCTCAAACATTCCCGACTGACATCCGTAGCAGAATCTACACAGACGCTATCCGTAGAAACGTGCACCCTGAATATAACAGGGCCCGGCGTCAAGCTCTGGCCGGAGCTATCATAAAAGTCTTGCTCACGCACTTGGCGTCACATTTGTTGATGCAGCCCAATATTCCCATGGCACATGATTTGGGGCCGTCGCCACACGCGATGGAGTCCTACACCACGCCTACAGCGTCACTACTTCACTGAAGCAGTGGCCATCCCCTGGCCACATCTAGATCCCACCTGTCACACCATCGTTTGTGACTGTCGCTCAGCCATCATGAACATCAGCAAAGGCTGTATTTCTCCTCAAACGCTTGGTATCCTCTGCCAGGCACCACACTATAAAGACAGCATGATCTCCCTGACATAGATCCCCGCCCACGCGCGCCCTGTCTACCCACACCTCCACAATCTCAACGAGTTCATCCACTCCAATGCGCGAGGCCTAGTCAACCGCGCAGGAGTCACTGGAGACGAGTTGAACGCCAGGGACAATTGGACCACTTCTAACGATCTCGTTAAGGCCTTTTACCTCAGTCGCCGAACCTTCCCCCCACCTCACCACAAGTTCAGTCGGGCGCAGGCTGCCACCCTGCGTCTGCTACAAACAAATACGTACCCTTCACCCGCCCGCCTCCACCTTATATTCCCAGACGTTTACACTACCCCCAACTGCCGGTGCTGTGGCACTCACCCGCCTACGCTTCCGCGTATGCTATGGGAGTGCCCAGCACAGTACACACACATTAATACGACGATCCTCTCATCGAGGTTGCATGAGGCTTGCGGAGCTCCGCCCTCGACGACCACACCTGGGCGACCCAGCACGCCCATGAAGCGGCGGCGAGCCAAGCCCTGGACGTCACCTCATGGGAGGGTTAGGCCCGGCCATCATCAAGTGCTGTTTCTCTAATAAAAGTTTATTCCTCCTCCGGTAACATATCCCGGAACAAAGCTCGAAAGTACTGCTCGCCGCGCAAAACTCGAAGGACCGCTCAGCGGCATTCTATTGGACATTGATGCTTTCGCAATCACAACTTACAAAAAGTGCTTAGGTATCCTAGGACTTTGTTTTGTATGAGCGAGTTGGTTCTGCAATACTACCACCAGCGCGTAACAAGGAGACAACACACAATAATTAGAAAAACACTGGCTCTGCCATTTCTTGTTTTCATGTGTGTTGTCATGCACAAACATGTTTGAATTACTCGCCTCTGGAAATAAAGCTACTCGCTTACGTTTCGCTTATACGTCAGATATTAGAATATGCTAGCATTGCATGGTTTCTCCATACAGCTACCAACATCACCATACTCGAAAGGGGACAGCGAAAAGATTTGTGATTGATCTATAGCCGATACAGACGCACAGATTCGCCTACTCAACTTGTGTTTCGCGCAGGGCCTTGCCCTTTATCGAGCCGATCGCAGCTACATCGCTTGAAGTTCTTATGCTTACTCCTGCACATTTCATTTAAGATTAACTCCGAAGACTACATCAATATGAGCCATTCCAGAATCACTCGTCACAAACACCCTCTCTCTCTTGAGGAATTTTTTTGCAATGATAACACTTTTTATTTTTCTTTGTTTCCCCAAGCAGCGTGCAAATGAAATGCGCTAGATGCTTCAACTGCAATGCGGGCGACATGTGTAAATTTCTAGCGATTGCGGAGCTGACTATAACGCCACCTGCATTGACGTAACTTGTAGTAATACGGGAGTGATATGCTTTCTGTTGTATAACTGATATTTACGAATTTGTTTGTTTTTTCTGCTCCAACTAGGCACACCTATGTTGAAAAAAACTATTTGCATCTTTTGCATTGTATAACTACTTGCCATTCCATAACTGCTATATCTTGAATTCTTTTTCTTAAGTGCACCCACCCCTGTAAAAACCCCATGTGGGTCTGACAGTACACTGAAATAAATAAATCAAATAAATAAGACGTTCACTTATTCTATGCGTCCATGTAGGCATACGACAACAAGTGATCATTTTTCTGAGTGACCTCATTCTCTATTTTCTTGCCGCTTCCATTTGTTTTCCATTTGGCGCTTCCCCTTGCGGTAATTCTTTATATGGGTAAGATCACTTGTGCCTCAGAGTTCACGGTAATAGGCGGTCATAACCACGTGGTCGTGGCACTTGGTCATGAAGACAAATTATGCTCAAAGCGAGCGTGCCACGCCTAGAGGTTAGAGGAGGGCAAACTGTGTGAGCAGTCAGTTTGACACGTATACAGTGCAATTCACGAATGATCGGGGTTTACGAGTTGATCCTGACGCCAAAGTCGGTGAATTAACGACACTTCACTGCGTTGGGAATCCATAGAGGGTGGTGAGGCCGGCTTGCAACTTGCACTGCTGCTGTCTGATTTTAAAGGAAATCGCGATTCGAAATGAATTGTAGATATAATTTTCAACACATTGGAATCCGCTTGCGGCTATTTTGCCGTGTACACGTAAGATTTTGTAAGGACGTGGGTCTCAGAATGGCGAAACCTAACGCTGCCTATAGGGACCGAACGTCAATTTTCAAAATAATAGCACTAATAATAAGATGGATAGAAAGGGAATAGAAGTTCAAGCTGTGTGAGCTGTGCACATGTTCACAGAAGCGACTACTACTTGATATCATGGCCCCATGGCTATCGGAAAGGACAATAACATGACATTTCTGTTAACTGCAATAATATAAATCATGTCTAATATAATTGTAGGCGAGATAATATGCAGGGCTTTTATAAATGCGCCGTGTCCCTGCGCGTAAAATTTATTTACGCAGTTTTTATGCAATGCCGTTAACCGTGTCACTTTGAATTGTCTAGTAATTAAAGGACGGCATCGCAAAATTATGTGTATGCCCAGAAACAGGCGGGCTCATTGGGAGTATCAAATTTCTGTTACTAAGAAGACCATACCTTACTTCTTATTTAAAATGAGATTGTAGCTTCCAAGTCGGTATTATATCACTACCCAATTCACATCCGACAGAACTGGTAACGAAAGCAATGTAAATTTTCGGACGCAGAGACACGTTCAGGACCAAGACAATGAAGTGCAATGATAGAATACAATATCTAGAAACAGTGCATGAAAATTTTTATCGCTGCACTTCCAATGCTTTGATACCCTGCAAGTTCTGATGTAATTAGATGAATGCATCGTGAGTATTTTATGTATTTCTTACTATTGTATCAAGAGCGAGCTCTTCATTGACGAGAACCCAAAGGGGAGTGCACGTGTCAAACAGTTTATGCAATGTACAGGTCTATATACTGCATCCGCACGTAGAGTTATGAAGCAAAATAATATATATTTACCTAGGCCTTCTATACGCAATGCATTGCGTGTTTCCGTTGCGTTCAAGCTTTTCCAGCTAGTATAAAAATATCCGAGAATGATGCTGCGTTTTCTACAAAAATAGAAGAGAAACAGACTAGAAACTCATACCATTGAGCACAATTTTAAAACTTACATTTGGTCTTCGAAGATGTAGTACCGGTTGAATATGGTATAAACAGCCGCTCTTGAGTGGATAACGTCTACTTTACAATGATCCGGATTTCTTTTGGTGGAATTGTAAACCCATATAGTTTCGTTCGGCACCAAGAACTGCAGAAAATGCTTTCATTTAATTGCACGGCAAACATACTTTTTGTGTGCTAGAAGTATAACTTCATGCACATGTTTATTTAAGCTTTAAGCGAATCCCTAGACCGATCCGGTTCAGGGATTTTTATATGTAAATAATTGCTCTAGAAAAGGCCACCAGAAAATTTAAGAAATTTTAAGGTGCAAATAAACATGTTACGATGGCAACCACCGTGGCCTGCTGCGGCCATTAATAGACGTGATAGCTAGTTTAAGGATATGTGTGCGCGGCTGTATATTTCCATGCAACGCCTATATAAACTGTGGCAAGGAGTATATGTTTTTATGGCATCTACGGCTTTGGGACACAGTAATCTACATCCTCCTGGAATCGCCTTATTGTGCTATATGTTAATACCGTATCGACTGAGACACTTTGGCGGGCACAAAAGTCACAAAGCAGAAAACGGATGAAATATATTTTGCGGAAAATAAAATTTCCAGCGAATATACTACAGAAGTAATCTACTCGGAATGTTTCCGAACAGTCTTTGCTTTTAGAAGTACACATTTGCTGTGCTGATATACAGGTGGTCCCATGTAAATTTTAGCCAAAGTAAAAAAGTGTGCAGCCACATAGCTGGACAGAAGCAAGGTAATAATGTTAGATGTCGCTTCGAGATTCTCAGATAATTTTTAAAAAATTCAACCTTATTACAGAATTAGTACTAATATAATTATCAAACTTCGCAAATATTATGATTATATGAAAGTTTCGCCAGAAAAGTGTAGATCAACATGGAAAAACTCCGGATACAGCTTTATGTTGCTGAATAGGTGTTTTTCCGAGCGTGAAAAAAGCCCGCGAATACAGGCAAAATTGCAGCGAAACTGGCCACTCGAGGCACAACAAACAACAATGCGTAATTTGTAAAGACAAGAAATCGTTATTTTATTGTAATTTTTGTTGATCGTTAGATTTACAAGTGATAAGGAGCAATTTAAACCAAAACCTTAAAACTTCTCCCCTACCGGGAACAGGGGTGCACGCGAAGCTTGTCCAACACTCGGGCCGGGGTTGGTTTGTTTTTGAGCGTTTGAGATGTTCACGGGCCCGCTGCCGCTACTGCTGCTTCTGCCAAGCGTGGCCTTCCTATGTGACTGCCGGGCCTAAACTGGCGAGAAATCGTGGGCGCGAGGCGAGGGTACACGCAATCACACCCTTTTCGTCTTCCGGAGGGAGGAAGAAGGCTGTGATTGGCGGGGGATATGGCGTGAACACATGCGCCAGCTCCGGGCGCCGCGTGTTCGCTTCGCATCTTTTCTCCTTCCCCACTATAGGTGGCGTTGTCTTGCCGCAGGCTCAGCGAGCTCCTTATTACTTTCCCTGATGCGCGATTGTACGCTCCACCTCCAGGCTCCTTCCTCTTCCTGAGCTCGCTTCCTTCGCCACTTCAAACATCCCATTGCAATTTTCACTAGCGGGCCACTTACGCTTGCACGCAGAAATAAATAAAAATAGAATGCCTGTAGGAATACATAGGGATCCTTAGAAAATGCATAGAGAAGCTTATAGTAGTGGTGGGCCAAGTGAAAACAGGGGGTGGGGCAACTTGAAATTTGGGGTTGGGCCAACTGAAATATGGAGGTGGGCCAACTCGAACTTTGGACATAGCTCAAGTTAAATTTGGAGTTGGGCCAACATTAAATTTTGGGGTGGGCTGACTTGAACTTTATACATGGTCCAAATTATTTTTGCGGGACAACTTGAATTCTTGGCTGGGCCAACTGATATATCGGGGTGAGCCAAGTTGAAACTTAGGTGTATACCAACTGAAATTGGGGGTCGGCCAAACTTGGCATTTGGATGTAGGCCTACTGAATTTTGGGGGTGGGCAAATTGAAATTAGGGGGGGGGGATTTCAAATCTGGCCATGAGCCAAGTATAATGTTGGGGTGGGCCAATTTAAATTTGGGGGTGGTCCAAGTTGAAATTTGGGGTGGGCCATTTGAGCCAGCCTAAATTTTGGCGTGGGCCAACATAAAATGTGAGAAAAACAACCTAACTTTCGCTGTGGCAATTTTAAATTTTGGGTTGGCCCAAGTACATTTGAGGGGCATGCATACGCATATTAGGACATCTCCAGTGGAGTTTCTGCATCGAATGAGCACGTAGGTAAGGGACACGTTGGTGGGAAAGGACTGAACTTGTCAGATTAATACATTAGCTCTCTCCATCTGCAAACATGCATGAATTCATCTTTTCGCATCGACACTTGATATTCAGGAGAGAGGTGTGTGACCTCCTGAAAAACTCCCAAATAAACCCACGCATGCAACAGGCGGTGAAGTTTTCCAACTACTGCTAAACTTTGCCAGCTGTACATTGTACTAGTTAGCCTCAGTGGATTCAGAGTGAACTGCATACTGCGATGAAGTGCTTATTATTATGAATTTTTATCTCCGCACGATAAAGTTCTGGTGGAGCAATGCTGCAAAGCTAGATCAGCCTTTAACTTGCATCTTCCTCTTTTCCTTCCGAAGTCACGTTTATTTAGCATCTTCATTGGTCCTTTTAAGACTTCCATTGCATAGGCTCTATGCGACGTACTCCGGTATAGTCCTATTTTGCTATAGCACTCGCGTGCCAAGCTCGCCCATGAGCATGGCGGCTTAACGATGACTGTCACGTCGACACAGTGACGACGATGTAACCGACACTAAAGGAATGACGTCATTAGAAGAACAAATGCGGTATGAAGACGCCGGCATGGCGACAATGATATGTCAATGTTTAAACGATGATGGTATAATGACAGGGTGGGGATAGCGATATATGGACAATGGAAAATCGACGAGTGTAGGATGACTATGGCGTGACGAAGGCGGCATGACGACAGGTTTATGACAACGAATACATAATACCAACTGTCTAATAACGACGTAATGCTATGGGCCATATACCTGTGGCCCAAGCTATTAGAGAACTTTGGCCACTGCGTCGTGGTATAACGCCTGTCGGTAATAGCATGAAGAGATTCAGATCACGAAGCCGGAGTGCTGACGATGGGAACACCTCGGCGGCATCACGACGCATCATGACAGCTGTGCTACAATGAATGCATACCGACTGTATGCCACGGTGGCATGAAGATTAAGACATGACGAGAATCGGATGACAAAGGTTATAGCCAATCAGTTCGCATCAAGCGTAAAGAAAACAAAATTTACGCTCTCTTGGTCGAGAAATATGGAAGAGGTCATAATGTTTCTTTGAAGTTTAATAACGAAAGCATAACACACGTGCACTCGCATCAATTTCGCGGAGTATGTTTCTGTAGTAATCTCAAGTGGTTTGACCAAGTAGATAAAGTTGGAGGTAAAATTTCAAGGTCAATCGGCGTAATTAGCTGGTTTCATCATCATCTTCCGAGTAGCCTTAAACGACAGCTACATTTTTATCTTATGCATTGTCATCTTATGTACTGACTCTTGGTCTGGGGAACCTGTAACAATACGGATACAGACAAGCTGTTTTCTCCACGGAAACGGGCCCTAGGTCTAATAATCCAAGCAACCCAAAAAGATGTGTCACTATTTTGTGCGAATATGGCGATGGCGTTTTTGGATTGTCACAAACATAAACCAGTTGCGCTAGGATTTCACGAAATAAAACAAGATTTTGACCTGTTTTCGAATGTGTTACTGAACAGAAGTATTTTGCATTATCTGCGTGTTGTATCACTTGTCTGGCCAATATATCGCACAAACTATGGAGTACAATCAAAACATTATTAAAATATTGCGCTATGTAATAAACATCCTGAAATCATAGAATAGGCCAAAGAAAGCATTAACATATTGCAGTTTAGGGAAAAAAATGCCCGTGTTTCATTTTCAACTATTTATTTGCATGTATTTAAACTTTGTACGACAATCCATTGTCCCATAACGTGTCTATCAAAACCGATATAAATCCGCCTTGCAAACGTGTGAATATTTCATGATATTTTGCTAATTGCTTACTTTCACATAAAGGTGTCAGATGTTTGATAGACATTGCTGTATATCTAACAGATGTATTGTGCGCGACCTAAACAATGAATGCTTTGTGTGTTTGATTAGTTATTTTGTAAGTGGTGATGATGATGAATGAATGAATGAACTTTTATTTCCATTTTTTAGGAAAGGGGAGGGGCCGGGGGGAGAGAGGGAGGCCTGTGTGCTCCAGTCTTAGCACCTTCTGCTGCCAGACGTCCGCCTACCCTACCAGTCGTGGTAGGCCTCCGCTACCTCCTCAGCCCACCTCAGGACTCGGTCCTGCAGGGTGGGATCGGAGCTGCGCAGGGCAGTCTCCCACAGCTCCTCGCTACTAATTAATGGTTTGAGGTTGCGGGGGGGGGGGATATTTGATGGGGCATTTCCACATTATATGGGAGAGATCTGCTGTTTGGACAGGGCAGAAGCGACACTTGGGTGTCGGGTATGTGTCGGGAAAGAATAAGTGCAAAGTGCGTGGGGTAAGAAAAGTGCGAGTTTGTAGTTGGCGCCACAATATTTCTCTCTGGCGCGTGCTTGACACAGAGAGAGGTGGATACGTGAGGCGTTGGAGTTTGTAATGTGTGCAAATTTCATGGAATGTGATGAGTGCGTCTTTGTTGGTCTGTTGTTGGGAGTCATTGGCTTCTGGGGTAAGGTCCACATTTCCGTCCACTCGGTCCGTGAATCCTCGAGCAGCGGCATGAGCCATTTCGTTGCCTGGTAGTCCTTGATGTGCTGGAGTCCAGATGAGAGCGATGTAGTTTTTCGGCGGGTGAGCGACTAGTAGAGAGTGCGCGAGGTTTGTAATGTAGCCGCTACTGAAGTTCCGGATAGCAGTCTTCGAGTCACTGATGATGACATCACAATCAGGTAGCCCCGATGCGAGTGCAATGGCGGCCTCTTCTGCGTCGCCCGCTCAGGTGGTACTGACTGATGCTGAACGAACAGTGTTGCCCTGCTTGTCTACGACCGCTAAAGCATAACGATGTTTAGTTTTATAGGCTGCGGCGTCCACGTAGTAAACTCCTTCCGCCTTTCCATAGCTGCGTTGTAGCGCCTTTGCTCGAAGTTTCCGGCGTTCGACGTGAAATTCGGGGTGCATGTTTCAGGGTAGGGGTTGGATGTGGTATTGGCCGTGTATGTTCGGAGGAAGTTGATGTCGCTTGTTCTCGTTGAGTGGTGGAGCGTAGTGAAGTTGTCTCAGGATCTCACGCCCAGCTTCAGTGGTGGAGAGTCTGTGATATTGCGATGATAGATGTGCTTCGGTTAATTCTTCAAAGGTATTATTTGTGGCTGTGGCCATCACCCTCTGTGTGGATGCTCTAATAGGAACACCAAAAGACTTTGTGTATCTTGCGGATCAAGCAGTTTACAGTGTCCGCTTCCTTCCTAGAGAGTGATAGATAAGGTAGTGCGAAGGTGATCTTGCTTAGGACAAAAGCTTGGATGAGCTGAATCAGTTCCTTCTCTCGAAGCCCTCCGTGTTTATTGGAGATCCTTTCTAACAGGCGTAGCGTGTTATCTACTGTTGTTCGTAGTGCTTGCAAGGTACGCTGATTTGTTCGGTTGCTTTGAAGGTGAAGTCCTAGCACCCTTATCCTGTCTACCTGGTGTATGGAGTGCCCTTCAACTGTGAGGTCGATATTCGGGGGCAATGTCCTGAAGCGTCTCGTGGGGGGCAGAAGCAGAAGCTCTGATTTGGTGGGGGAGCACCTAAGGTTCAAGTCGTGACCTACTTGTTCGATCTGGTCAATGGCTGCTTGGAGGGTGTCTTGGATGTGCCCGCCCGAACCTCCGGTCACCCACAGCGTAATATCGTCCGCGTACAGTGAGAATCGGAGGTCGGGAATCTTCTTTAGAGAGAAAGCTAAAGGTCGCATAGCCAAATTGAAGAGGAGGGGGGAGAGTACTGCCCCTTGCGGCGTACCAGTGCTTCCTAAACGTATCTGACCTGATTGTTCGCTGCCTAATTGGAGCGTTGCAGTGCGCTTCGTGAGGAAGCTGCATATATAGATGCTGAGTGGCCCCACATTTGAAGGGGGGCATTGAAGTCGCCCATTACAACTAGCCGCTGTTTATTGGCGTTAGCTTTGGCTTGAGCAAGCATGTGCTCAAAGCGGTGTTGTCGAGCATTGGGAGGGTTGTAAAGATTCAACACGTATAGGGTGGGTTGTTTGAAGCTTTTAGGTAGAATTTCGATGAAATCGTGGGGGATGTCAGTACTGCTGAATCTCTCCCATTTAACAGAAAGGTGCCGTCTTACAAGTACGGCAGTGTTGGGCTTGACAATGCGAGGGTCTTGAAACGTGTTGTATCCTGGTAGAGTTACTTTCCCGTGTGTTTCCTGCAAGGCTATAATATCAGGGAGCTCGTTAAGATTCTGCAGAAATAGTGTAAGATTGGCGCGCTTGTTGCGGAACCCCCTGCAGTTCCACTGCCAGATCATCAGACTACGTGCTGGCTTCATTATTATTGTCGCTGTTGTGAATGATGGGAGTTTGTGACGTCGTGGAGTGTCTTCCGCAGCTTTCGATTAGCTCTTGGAATCTGCAGAACTGCGCAGATGCCTCACAAATAAAGGAATCAAGCTTGCTTTGTAGCCGATTTTCAAGGTGATGATGATGCACCCGCTCTTCTCTGTACTTCTTTCGTGTTCTGCCTCGCTGTACCGGTCTGAAGTACCACACGAGCAGATGGGGTCAGAAGATATATTGCATCCTTTTACCCTGTTCCTGGGCACTTCTTGAGATGTCGGAATGAAATCAATACGAAAACGAAAGGACGAGGATACAGTGACCCCGATGGCATCACGATAACGAGTGCATATCTAGTGGCCCTAGCTATTAGAATGCTTCAGCTACTGGACCGGGGAAGAAAGTGTGACGAGAGTCAGATCACAATGCTGTAATGATCATGATAGAAAAACTACAACGGCATCGTGAGCACGAACGAAAAGCCGAGCGCGAACAGCCTAGTGATTCAACCTGGTAGAAAACGTGAGCCACATGGTAGGCGTCAGAGACTAGATAGATAGATAGATAAATAGATAGATAGATAGATAGACAGGCAGATATATAGATAGACAGGCTCAAAATTACTATGAAGTAGACAATGAATGATAATAGCAACAAAACATTGCAAGACGCTAGCACAATATTTTAAAATGTTGCTCCAGATGTGAATGTTCAACAAGAGTACTATAGCAGTGAGTATACACTGGCCTTTTCCAAGAATGATTCTGTTCAAGTAGGAAATTCAAGAATGACGGAAAAACCAAGATTCGCTGGGTTTAAAGGAGCGACGTAAATGTTTCCTGAACACAACAAATCACTGAATACGCAGTAATAAGTGAGAGGTTGCGATGTGCATCATCATCATCATCATCAGCCTATATTTATGTACACTGCAGGACGAAGGCCTCTCCCTGCGATCTCCAATTACCCCTGTCTTGCGCTAGCGTATTCCAACTTGCGCCTGCGAATTTCCTAACCTCATCATCCCACCTGACTTTCTGCCGTCCTCGACTGCGCTTCCCTTCTCTTGGTATCCATTCTGTAACCCTAATGGTCCACCGGTTATCAATCCTACGTATTACATGGCCTGCCCAGCTCCATTTCTTCCGCTTAATGACAACTAGAATATCGTCTACCCTCGTTTGTTCTCTGATCCACACCGCTCTCTTCCTGTCTCTTAACGTTTCTCCTAAGATTTTTCGTTCCATTGCTCTTTGTGCGGTCCTTAACTTGTTCTCAAGCTTCTTTGTTAACCTCCAAGTTTCTGCCCCGTATGTTAGCACCGGTAGAATGCAATGATTGTACACTTTTCTTTTCAACGACAGTGGTAAGCTTCCAGTCAGTGATGAACCGGATACAGAAGCTCCTTCTATAGCTAGCGATGAAGTTAGAAGGGCCTTGAAAGATATGACCAGGGGAAAAGCGCCTGGAGAAGATGGAATAACAGTAGATTTAATCAAAGATGGAGGAGATGTCATGCTTGAAAAGCTTGCGGCCCTTTATACGCAATGCCTCACCACTTCAAGTGTACCAGAGAGCTGGAAGAACGCCAACATTATACTTATCCATAAGAAGGGAGACGTTAAAGAATTGAAGAATTACAGACCCATTAGCTTGCTTTCACTATTCTATAAAATATTCACCAAGATAATCTCCAATAGAATCAGGACAACACTTGACTTCAGTTAACCAAGAGAACAGGCTGGCTTCAGGAAGGGGTATTCTACGATGGACCATATCCATGCCATCAATCAGGTAATCGAGAAATCTGCGGAGTATAATCAACCTCTCTATATGGCTTTCATAGATTATGAAAAGGCATTCGATTCAGTAGAGATATCAGCAGTCATAGAGGCATTGCGTAATCAAGGAGTGGAGGAGGCATACGTGAATATCTTGGCAAATATCTACAAGGATTCCACAGCTACCTTGGTTCTCCACAAGAAAAGTAGAAAGATACCTATCAAGAAAGGGGTCAGGCAAGGAGACACAATCTCTCCAATGCTATTCACTGCATGCTTAGAAGAAGTATTCAAGCTCTTAGACTGGGAAGGATTAGGAGTGAGGATCGATGGCGAATATCTCAGCAACCTTCGGTTTGCAGATGACATTGTCCTATTGAGCAACAATGGAGAGGAATTACAACAAATGATTGAGGACCTTCATCGAGAAAGTGCAAGAATTGGGTTGAAGATGAATATGCAGAAGACAAAGATAATGTTCAATAGCCTGGCAAGGGAACAAGAATTCAGGATCGCCCGTCAGCCTCTAGAATCTGTAAAGGAATATGTTTATCTAGGTCAATTACTCACAGGGGACCCTGATCATGAGAAAGAAATTTACAGAAGAATAAAATTGGGCTGGAGTGCATACGGCAGGCATTGCGATGTGCATACCGCACTCCAAACAATTTTGCCTTCCCGATGTGGACAGCAATTTTGAAGATCTGGAGCACAACAATCTCAAGAATAGTTTTTCAAAATTTGGGTAAAAATTTCGGTTTTAGTGTGGATGCTTGTGGTATATACGTTGTCAAATTACTTAGAGGAAAATACATCTGCCCATAATATACAACTGATTTAAAGCGTTTCTTCAACGACTGTGATTCGATCTAAGCACACTTCAATGAGATGTTTGACGATGTCTTTTTACAATTCTCGAAAAGGCTTGGTCATCGCCAGTCGTCCTTACGAAAAAGAAGGACGGAACTCAGCACTTCTGAATTGACTACAAAAAATAACATCACAAATAACGAGATTTATCCACCAATACGTATCAAAGATTCATTAGAACGACTGCGCCAAGCTTAGTATATCCATACTATAGATTTCAAGAGCGTATATTTGCCCATTTAGGTTGTTAAGCAGGAAGCAGGATCATATAAAACTGAATTTTTAAGACGGATAGACTGCAGAAAACTATTGTGCCCCCCTTAGGCCTACGTTCTGGGGCTAGATTCTAGGGCTACATACCAGAGAATGATGGACATGGCTATGCCAGCGGTCTGGAGTGGCACTGCGTCTAGTATATCCGGGTAATGTCGTCATGTTTCCGCTCGCTTTAGAAGAACAAATGAAAGGTCTGCAGATGGAGCTTGATACACTCTGCTACCAAAGCTCACGTTAACGCCATAAACGTGTCAATTCGGTTAGGCTAAGCTGAAGTTCTACGGTAACGTCGACAACGATGACGGCGTTAGGCTTCATCTCGACAAGCCTTCTTGCTGACTTCTTGTTTTTTTGTCCCTCGTGACAGCAGTTGTACGTGGCTTGCTCAGTCTGTCTATACTAGCGACTCTTCATCAGAAATTAGATTTTAATAATTTGAGTACCCCAAGGGCCTCTTACGACATTACATGGGGAAGTAATGCTAAGCGTCGCGCGAGTGGTACATGCCACCCTATGTATATTCTACATAGAGCGGGATGGAAAAGGTAAGACTAAGTGCAAGTTGTAAAATATAAATGATTGTATCAAATATAAACATTGAACAGAGACAGAGTGGGAGAAAATGATGTTACGCAATAGTTGGCAGCGCGAAAGGGGCAAACTCAACACGATGGTGGTGACCAGTCAATACAATAAAATCGATTGAAATGCAACCTCAAGTTCCTTAGTAATTGCAGAGGCACGTCATCCTCCATTCCCTATCATGAAGACGGTTGAAACCTGTCGACACCACTTTCGCGTTTCAGTGCAGCACAAAAGGCACCCACTAGCAGTTACACTTACTGAGAGAGACAGGGCGAACATCAATACTGTGATTCCGGTGCAAAAAAAAAATCTACTACCACACAACAAATTTTGGATCTCAGGTATTTCCTGCCCTCCATGGTGACTTGTCGCCCCAAAAATTGAACTTTCGGCTGACGTAATTATTCGCAAACGAGACATGTTTAAGCTAGCAGCCCAACAACTAGCGCTGTACGAGATATACTTTCGGTACCCTGAATATACTCAAGCGTATGTAGACCGTTCTTGTCAAACAAATTCTTCTACAGCTGTTTTGGCATTCCAGAATGAAACCGAATACAGACGTTTAAACTGTCTCACACAACATCATCTACAGCAGAGATTTTTGTAATATTGCCTTTGTTATGACATATAAATTCAACCAAAAAGTGAACCAATGGGTCATCCTTTGTGACTCACAAGCAGCCTTGTGGTCACTTCATGGTGGCATCAGCAATTCCCAAAACATGGCGTTAGTTTATAAGACATTAAAGGAGCTCACAAAGGCAAGTGAAAAAACTCGCACAATAATGTTCCAATGGATACCTGGCCAATGCAATATCCCTGGGAATGTTGCAGCAGACATGGCGGCTAGACAAGCGCATATTAATACTGCAACATACGGTCTCCCTCTAACGCAAGAATAATTGCGGCACATACTAAGACAGATCTCAGTCCGTGGTTGCAAAGCGACATGGTTTGATCAGTATTCGAAATCTTCAGATTTATTTCACTGTGACCCTGCGCCTCAATTCAAAATCCCGTCGACATTGAATACGCCAGAGCCTTTGAAACACTCATTCACCTTCTGCGGCTCGGTACCGCGTACACAAAACATTTTCTACAAAAAATTTCAAGAGCTGATAGTCCGGAATGTACTTGTGGCCACGCGGATGAGGATGTGCATCATCTTCTGTTAGAATGTCCGCGACACGAGACAAACAGACAACGTTTAGAACATGACCTAAAGACATTAGACCACAGGCCCTTTAGCCACAGGAAGATCGTAGGTCCTTGCCAACATATTCGTTGCAAAGACGAGCGTTAATGGCCCTCCAAAGATTTCTAGAAGCGAGCAATATTCTCGCAAACTATTGAAAAGACAGTTCATCTGTGATAAACTCACTCTATGGTAAATTCGACACCTGGTGTTCATGTACTGTCATTTGAATCGAATCCATGCTATCTTATGTGCCGTGATTTTAGTATAGTTACGTGACCAGACTTTGTGTTTACTTTAGGGCACCCATGTGACTGAACTTTGTGGGCCGTTTTTCTGGGTTGGCTTTCAATTTTAGTGCGGCATTAGTCTACTTATGTGACTGAATTTTGTGTTTAACCTAATGCGCCTTTGTGACTGAACTTTGTGTTGCTGTGTTTCTGAGTTGACTTTCAGTATTAATCTGGTATTAGTGTACATATGTGACTAGACTTTGTGTTATTGTGATTTGGAGTTCATATTTAATTTTAATGCGTGTAGGTAAATTTTTTTTTCTTTCATACCTCTATGTGAAAAGGAGTATCCGGCGCCAATTAAAGGCGTCAACATCTCCTAAATACCATATAATAAAAAATGCATAAACAACCTACTAAAATAAAGATAAGAAATGGCAAGAATCGCCACCAAAGGCAAGAATCTTACAAAGTACTGTGTACATGAAAACACTGTCATCGATTCTAAAGTGTGGGAAGGCTATGACACATTTATATGCTCTCAACTACTTCTTGTTCACCTTACGTGAGATGATCAGTATCAATGAGCAGGAGGCAGGTTTAACTGCAGCATCTGCAGAAACTACTCGTTTTTTCTTTTGAGAAACACGATGACACTGAAGTGCTTGCTGTCGCCAGCAAGGTCATACTCGGTACTATCCTTGTTCAGCACCTCGAGGACACTAAATGAGTTATCGCTTATGCGATGACAACTTTACCACATGCCGAAACCAACTATTCTATCTCTGGGAAAGAGTCGCTCGTGGTTGTTTGGGCACCGGATAAATTCCTATTTCTACATTTGCTCCTCCAAAACTGTGCCAAACCACCATTCGTTGTGTTGATTGACCAGCTTGCTAGGCTTTGCGGGGATGCTCGTACGTTGGCATCTGGATATTCGTAGGAGTTCGTAGTCGCTATCATCTACAAATTAGGTCTCAAACATAAATAGGATATCTTCTCGCGCTCGCAAAACAAACTTTGCGGTAAGGGATGGAAAGGGCGGCATTGTTGGGTTGCTGAATACATGTGACGATGTGACGACAAAACGAAGGCGTCAAAGTAGGGTCGGGAAACGATAAATTAGATTACAACAGTTTTCCCATAGTTCGACACATTTATCGCTGTCCCTCGTCAATATGAATTGGTGATTGTGTCCTCTACAAGAAAAAGTTGGGTGCCAACATCACATCCTAACTGCTGGTTGTACATACAAATCACTACGACGACACTCTGCTCGACTACCCTGATGAACCCCGTTCTCGACACTTGCCACTCTTGCCAAAGTGCACCAGACTTTCTACTAGCCTAGACTTTCTATTTCCGTCGAGCACTGTATGCAAAGCTGCTTTGAATGTCTATGCTGGAAATTGATGCCTATCTTGTCCGGGACGTTACCCCAAGTCATTGCATCACTAGCGTGTCGTTTCATCAAAAAAGCACAATTCTGCTGCAAATATTTTATTAGTAGCCGCCGGAAACATGATGATTGCAGCCAGCACAACCTAGTTAACACGCTATGTCAAAACAAAACCTATATGCCGTACAACGCCTTACGAAGTTGTCCAGTTTTTTATATACCGGATTGCAGTTCAATGTCCCACGTGACTATATGTCCTTAACAGCTGAGGAAGAAGCTTTACAATCGCACTGATGTAGGACGCGTTTAAATTGAGCTACACGCACCATCGCAAAATGACTGCCTATCATATTAAAAAAAAGGACTTCAGTCAGAACGCGTAAACAAAGTCATTCCCTACATGCAATCGATATGCGTGGCCCTTCAGCATAAAGCAATGGCTCAGGTCCTGCCGCGTATATTTTATATTCATGTACCACACTGCCATTCAGGTGAGCACAACATTCAGGCCGTTTCTTCTTCACCACAGGCGTGTAATCCAGACCTTTCTAGATTTCATGCTTCCGCATGACATAGACGTTTCGTTCATTCACAACCCGAGGAACTTATTCAAATTGCAGAGGAAGCTCGTCAACTGGCGCGCCTACGCGGCACAAAGCAGCAAGGTACGGATGTGTGGTGTCAACCTATGGTACAAGTAAATGTACTAGGAACCAAACGGGGGTGTTGATACCCGTCCGTCACCAAGCATTGTGTGAGAATTTGCTTAGTTGATACTTTGGACCCTAGAAAGTGCAGTGTCACGTAAGTGGAGCGAACGACCAGGTTATTGCGGATGATTCCCCGTCACCTCGGCGTTAACAACATCATTCAAACATAGTGTCCATAGTTCGCATTTAACCGCAATAATGCGCTTAGTATTTCTTGCCTACTTCGAACTTGTTGACCCTATCTACTGATCCGCTTATCCATCTAACAGTCACACAGATTGTCGATGGATTTTGAGCATTTTAATGCCCATTGCATCTTTTGATTACTTCATCCGTAGTGAACCTCTCTCTCTATATATATATATATATTTATATATATATATGTATATATATGTGTATAGCTATCTATCTATGTATTCATCTATCTATATATGTACATATATATCTATTTGTCTAGCCTGTTAGGCAGACCGGGTGGTCCAAGTTGTCTACCAGCTTGGGCCACTACGTATGTTGCTGTGGCTATTGCATCGTCGTCATGCCAGCTTCGTCGTCTGACTGTCGTTATTCCGCCGTCGTCACGCCATCTACGCTGACCCAGAGGCCCAAGCTGTCCAACAGCTTCCGTTTTTTTTGGGCCGCCCCCAGTTCGCTTGCCTCTCTCGCGATATCAAGAAAGGTCCTCATCTGACATGACGTGTGTACACCGATTACACTTGACTCGACCATACAAAAATTATAATTTCTTATTCTACACCTTCTGCATGGCCAGCCCTACGCAATTGGCCAAAGTTTGTCGGTCTGCGCCCAATTCGCCCGTCTGTCACGCGACGTCACAAAACCGCGACAACTGACCGCGTCAAAGTGACGTGTACGCATTAAAGATGCAATATTATGCCAAACAGAATTGACATTTTTTTGAAACAGTTAGAGAATGAATTTATTTGCATCTAATAATTTTTTCCACGGCAGTATAATATTGTCGAACCCTTCAAACACAACACGCCAAATCTTTATCTCTGAGGATTTGTGTTAGCTACAGTTGTACCCTTCCCTTGCACGCTGCTGTGATTTTCTTCCAGTAACCGAAAGCTGAGCAATAGCGAGCAGGATAATCACAGACGCTGGCACCACTTTCCTCATCAGGTTATCTACGTTCAATTCACTAGCCGGGCCCTACCGAAACCCTATCCCCTTCTGCGTGCTCCTCCCCTCTGGTCAGCCAATTAGATAAAAGAAACCTCTTAAGTAAGGCAATGATATTCGCTTTGAAAGCAAAGAAAAGTGACCTCTTATAAATTAGGAGAGGGTTTTATAGACATGTTGAATCAACGTTGTGAGTCGCTGTCCGATGCTTTCGCAGGCGGTTACGTAAATTTGAAATCCGGAGATTGAAATAAACAGAGATTGAATTCATTCTACACCACAGCGCCCATATTTCATACTTTTGTTGCCACACCATTATTGGAAGACCTTTGTGGTCCATCTATCGTCGTCACTCCAGGTTTGTCATTTGATTTTGGTCATGCCGTCGTCATAATGCCTCCTATTGCAACCGAGTGGCCCAAGTGTCCGACAGCTTGAGTCACTAGGTATACGCTCATACTCGGAATGCGGCGGCGGTCGTTCTATCGTCGAGACACTAGCTTCGGTATTCGACTCTCGTCCTGCCATCGTCGACACGGCATCGACGCGAGCCCAGTGTCCCCATAGCGTAGGCATGGCATCATTAATAATTGGTTCTCTGTCATACATTCGTCGTCAAGAATTTGTTGGCATACCGCCGCCTTGCTGCCTCGTGTTAGTTCCAACGTTTCAATACAAACTTCGTCATCCGATTCTCGTCATGCCGTCAAAATACTATTGCCGTCTTATCATCGCCGTCACGCTGTAACTTACAGTTGCGATCACTTCGAAACGTTATCCCATTGCCGTCATGCCACCGTTGTTTCACCGTCTTCGCTATGTCATCGACGTCATTCGTTCTTCGCCGTTTTATTGCCATCATGCTGTAGGCGTTAAATCACAATTGTATCGCCGCAGGCACGCCATTATCATCATTGACTCTTCGTCACCAGAGAGTCGATGTGATGCATCCGTTGTCATACAGCCGCTCTAATACCCTTGTTCTCATTCCAGCTTCCTCTCCAAGTAGTCATCCGGTCGTCGTCAAGCGGTCGCTGATATGCGATCGTCATCATTTCAGAATGGCGATCTCATTGTTGCCACGTCATCGTCGCCACACCGCCTTTGTCTTTCCGTCAACGTCATTCCTTTCTCATTCCATCGACGTAAATGCCTCGTCGTCATGCAGTCGTCATGCGGTCATGCTCATGGGCGAACTTTGAATTCGACTGCCGTAGTAAAGTGGACTGGTGCCGGAAACAGTGTACGTTGCATGTAGTCGAAGCAAGGCCACTCTCAGTATCACCACTACAGACGGTAAATAAACGTTACTTCAGCAATTCACTGGATCGAAGGCATGACAACAATGAAACTGCCACGACATCACCACGGCATACATATATATATATTGACACGTATACATGTTTATCTTTCGCCGATGGCCGCTTTCCACCGGCTAACAAATGTTAAACGTTATCGCTCGGCCCAGGACGCGCCTATATCGGAAGTTTCTAGAACGTTATCGATGCTTCTTTCCGTTGCCTGTTTTCACCGACGCTTATGTTATCTGATTGTATGAGCGACGCGAATTGTCTAGAACTTTCTGGAAGACACGCGCGTACCAGGGATTATTCTGGAACCTTCGATGACTCAGGTATAAAAGCCGACGCGTTTTGCCGCTGATCAGATTTCGACGACCGCCGACTGTGTTCGCCGCTTTAGTTGTGCTTCGAGTGTAGCTTGCTTTTGTGGGCACAGGTTCGCCCAATAAAGAATTAGTTTCGTCATACACAGTTTTACGACTGTTTACTTGAGCGTCACAACTACGTAACAATATATATGTACATAGTTAGGCTGAGGAATCGTGGAATAGAAAAATATGGGTAATGGCTATGAAAGAACCTTGACAGGGTCTGAAGGCGATCTCGTTGGTATGCATCTATGGTGGGAAAAAAAAAACACTGAAACACGGACCGAAGGAAGTACACAGGACGAACGCTGAAATAAAAGAGAAACAGCTTCGTTGGAAAGCGAGTTGTGACTCTGAAAAGTTGCTCAAGTGTGCTGCATGTTTAATAAAGTTTCACTAATGAAATTTCTAGCTAGTACATTAGGACACAGATTAAATATTTTGAACACAAGCTAGTGAAATATCAAGGTCAATCCGCTGAAAATTAATTTTTAAACTGGCATGAGTTTTCAGGTGAGCACTGTCAAACTTGCCGCAAAATTGCATTCTTGTTCTACTTTTTAGACAAACGCCTTTCGATTCATTAAAGGATAGAATTATCTGAAACGCTAATGTATTTCCGTGCCTATATTGGGAATATACATCTCGAACCTTATTCGAAGCAAGGCCACTCTCAGTATCACCAATACAGACGGTAATCCTCAAGGATTATTGTATGGGATTATTACTTGGAAACTCGTGAGTAAAATTATAACTTTCTTACTATGGAAAGCAATTGGTTCAAATGTCCAGATTAAAGTTTATTGTACTTATTAAACATTTGGATTCGAACTTCAAATAATGTCAATCTTTAAGCTAATTCAGATAATAGAGTCGAAGTGTGATAAATCCATCAGGGAATTCCTAAAAATTGTAGAAAGCACTGTATATACATATATGAAAGTATTGCAGTGAGGAAACGTGGCCAATAGCTAAGTGACATTGCCACCAGGATGATAAAGCTCGTGGTTTCTGTGTTTCTATTTGCAGCTCTGCGGGTGCAACCTGTTCAACCATGTTCGAGTGTAATAAAGATTTTATAGAGAGTCCGGTGCTCGACTATTGGGAAACTCGTGCCGTATGCTAACCTCCACTATGCGCAACTATGCAAGTAGGGTGGTTATATGGACATTGATCGCTTTATGGCTTATGACATTGCATAACATATGGCATCCTCTCTTGGTTTTAGAAGGCAAAGAAATTTCAAGCATATTCGGCTACTCTCAGTATACGTCACCATCATATGTACACATTGTCATGCAAAGAAAAGAAGAAAAATTACCTTATGGATATCGAAAACAACGTTTTCATCACTTTCATCTTCATGGTTACTTACAATATCATCACTATATTCCTCCGAGGAACTCTCTAAATACTTATCATCAGTAGATTCTGTGCCTGAAAGCTGTATAGATGTAAATATAAAGACAGAAAACAGAAGCAAACATGTGGCCGACAGTTCCATGGCTTCTTCAAAAGTAGACGTACGATTCGTTTTTCCGACATATATTTGACTTATATACGCACCTGTCTTGAGCTGAAGACATTACATTTAAATATCGAATGGTATGATATACCTTGATATCTTAAATGATAGTAAGGCTAGTTTACCTATTCCTTTTCTTCTTCTCTTTACTAGTTCAAACATTCTCATGAGTACGAGTGACCTAAATTTTCTTTATTCCCGACGCATTTTAGACCAAATAATTCCAGTTCAAGAACCCTAACTTTGTAATTTTACCTCCTGCCCATATCAAGGGAGCAATTCGCTACTATACCACTAGTTTTCCTCCAAACAAAAAGTTTACGCCGTCCATTCAGCGGCCTTCCATGACGTCATCGGCCGTGTCTGTGCAGCAAAGCCTGGTGACAACGAAACCCTTTGAATATAATCTAGAGGTCATCAATAAGGATCAGTTTTCATATGAGTTGAGTCGTTGTGTGGATAGCTTTGTGACTTCGACAGGACGTCAATAAGAAAGCATACAAACAGGTTCTTGCCGAGCTGGAGTTACGCTTGTTTACACTTGAAAAATATTAATCAAAGGCGGCCATGCAGCGGGGCCTTGATGGGATGCACAAAGCATCAAAAGAAGTTTGATGATGCTACGCAAATCACACCATCTGCATGTTGTTTGGAGGTTCATTGAGCAACCGAGGCAACTTCAGTAATCGACAACGAATTAGTTAAATTAAAAAGGTCTCTCGCGTTTGAGTTTCGTTCTAATTGTCAAGCTATGAATTATGGAGTTTTATGAAACTGCAGGATGCGTTAAATTGAGATTTATTAAAGTACATATCGACTGTTTTTATAAAAGGTGAACAATGCCCGCGAAATGTGAACAATATCTTGTGACTAGGCACCCGCGCGCGAGGTGGAAGAGCGCTCAGACATTATACAAGTGCTTTGACTTCTTTACGAGCATTTGGTCGGTTTAATTAAAAAATATAAACAAAGATTGAGCTTGTTGCCAAACATTACTCTTCTTTATTCTGTATCCAACAACACGATTAAATGCAAAGTGCAAAAATAAACGTTCGAAGACACAGAAACACATAAAACAATAGACAATGTTGAGCAACTATTCATACAAGCGAACAAAACGCTGCATCAAATGTATTCAGGCTTCAGTTTTCCGTGCACAGATTCGAAGCACTCATGTTGTCGCAAAGTCCATCTCATAAAACGATCTCTATTTGCCCATATTAGTGATTCTTTGCGACAATATTTGCGAAGTCAACTCGTTTCTTTTTTAAAACTCTGATCGTTTTTTTTTTACTCTGATCGAACGTTACATACGTTAAATAATTAATGAGCTTAACTGCAGTGAGAAGATTTTCTGCCTGGAGGCTGAAAGCTGTTCTTGAGAAAAAATGAGCAGGTTATGGCCGTCGATGGCAGACACTAAAATCCCTAACGCAAACAAATGGAATTTGTAAAGTGACAAAAATTCGAAAATGCCTAGCATTCTCTAACAGGCCACCATGCTTGAATAATTTTAAAGCAGTGACTCATGAAGAAAACAGGTAAATCTGAACAAGTAGTTGTAAACAAAAGCCAGTACTCATCGTCAACGCGGTCGTGAAGAACAAGGAGAGAATCCCACGATGAGGGTCTGCCCAGAGAATATTCGCTATCTTTCTCTTTGAGCCTACTAACAGAATTTTCCGCCTCGGTTATTAAGGGTCGTAGATTTGAGGTTTTTATGACAGTGGAGTGAGTGGCTAGGTTATTTTGGGGTTGGAAAGACTGCAAAGAGAGAGAGAAAAACGAATAAGTAACAGAAAAGGCGTGCCGATCACGGACGTTCACACAGGCCAGTCGATTTCAAGAAGCGCAGGAGCGCTGGCACGGCTTTCTGATGCGATGTTGAAAGCACAAATGAAGTAGTATCTGCCGAGGCCATTGGCACTCCAAAGTTTGTTTTTATTATTTTTATAATGTGCTGACCCTTTATATTTGTCATTGTTCTGGTTCTAGACCACGCCACTGTTACACGGCGACGTGTTCTAGCACCGCATCGATGACTTAGCTACCTGGAAGATTTCAACGTTGGCGCTCAAGCCCGTTGCTATATAATGCTGGTACACTCTATAATAAATGCTAAGTATCCACGTATACACATACGTAGCCTGTCTACTAGGCCAGAACAGTTTTCTTGTTTCACGTAAGTGCAGCTCCTAAATTGTTTAGCCTAAAAGACACAAAGTAGATTCAGTGCGAGAGTAACGCTGGGCCGAGCGATGGATTTCAACTTGTCTTTGCCAGTAACCGTTTCTATAGAATTTGAGGCTAATCATCTCTTCGCGCCGCTCACCTGTTGCGAGTGTCCCAGCGCTTGGGAGTGTCCCAATGAAAAAGAAGGAACATGCGAGGCAGCGTTGCGCCAATGACAGCCCTTCCACATCACATCCATTTGGGCACTCAAACTATTGGGTGCGCGAACTTTCACACCAATATTAAATGTACGAATACAAGAGGATACATTTCTTCGGTCTTCATGGTACATTCTAGCTTGAGAGTACTGAAAATTCGATGTGGGCGCCTACCTTTAAAACTAATGTCATTCAAATATTTATTGCAGTTACGTCCTTTGCGACAATCTTCAGCTTCTCTGAAAAGAGCGCCTGAGACAGCATACAGTCGTTGTGCATTATTGCCCCTGATTTTTCATTGGGTGGGCTGCCTTTCATCGCCCAGAAATACACGTGTTAGCGCATGGTTCTCTAGTGACGCGTGAACTTAGTCGACTCCACCCACTCACTCAAAGCCGGCATCGTCGTCAAAAATGTATCTTAACGAAGTTAGCAACTGCACGTAGGGGCACAATCTGCTTTCATGCACTGATATCCACTGGTAAGTCCTTGATTGGTTTTGCAGATGGTAGTCTCCTTCCCGCGTATCGGAATCATAATGTAAAGAATGACGACTGCGCATCCGACGAGTAGGATTGTTTTGTGCCACCACCATATTAGAACCAAGGAGGTTTAAAGCGAGAGAGAAATAACAATTATCTCTACTAGTCAATTAACACCGCAGAAGATGGTCTTCCTCCGCAACGCCTCAATCCGTCAGCCCGGATCCCGAAGCACTCAGCAGCAGCTATATATAGAGCCTGGCTGATGATTTCTCGTTGAGTCTTGATGTCCGGGTTCTGTAGCAATTGCCTCTCAAAATTCTATCGTGTTCGAGCTATCGTATATTGCTTCGCACGTCCACACCATGTGAACCATATTTGCCCCTTCTTTGCAGAATCGGCACTGTGGTCAGAAGACTTCCGGATTGAATTTGCCATATATATACATAGCGCGTGGTTTGGGACGACCCTTGTCTTCAGCTTCCGCCATGCTACTTCTTCTTTCTTGCTGTGAGTGCGCTCCGCCGATGGAAAAGCCTGTCGGCGGAGTCAGTAATGCTTAGTGATTTCCTGATGCCTCATTTCTGTCTACGTCCTGAGCGGCTTGAAGTGCCCTGCTGGCCGACCACAATATGAGACCTTGAGCGACCGTGTGGGCTTCTTTGTTTCCCATAAGAGCCTGGTGCGCGGGCGCACATACGAGCAGTAGTCGCTCTGTTGGCCCCCTAGCTCTATTTAATATTTGGGCCGCCGCTGCCGTAACCCGTCCTGATTCGTAATTTTTGATCGCATTTTTGTAATCGCTCATGAGCACTATGACCCCCGGGTGACTAGCCATGAGGGCTATGGCCATCTCTTCAGCCTCTATGGTTGTGATACGGCTGAGCGTGCAGCGTGGCACCGGGGATCCGTCCTCCTTGACCGCTACCTCCACGTGGGCAGTCCTATCTCTATATTTCGCTGTATCCACGTACATGACGTCGTTCCTGGCTTGCTAATTGACCTGTAAGGCTTCCGCTCTATCCTTACTTCTGCCTTCGTGAATAGCTGGATTCATGTTTTTGGAGAGTGTCAGAACATTAAATATGTCTCTGACATGCCGGCCTATGGGGCTCCTGCTTTGCCCAGGAGGCACTACGAAAATGGTGCTAAAGAGCGCCCTCTGTTCTTAACTGGGTATTACCAAGCTCGGCCGTCTGCTCCGGAAAGCACGTTTACAATATGGACCCGCCACTTTCGGTTGTGTTGTACCACGGCCTGCAGCGAATATCGGGCCCAGAATATTTTTAGGGGTGGCACGCTGCGTAAAGGCAAGAAATTATGCAACGCCGAATACGTGTACGCCGTTCAAGAAATAAGCGGTGAAGTTTTAGCGCGGTGTCAATCGCAAGCGAAGCGAGTCGCGTACGAAGTTGAACTTCAGGTAAGGTTTGTATGCTGCTAGATTCAGGCGCACAGACGCGAGGAAATGCTTGCTATAAATGAATTCACAGCAGCGATAAGCAGACATGATGTGTACGGAACTATTCGAGCGCACGACGGTACGCGGCGCGACGGCAGCGGTCTTTCAGCATGCCCCGATGTAGTACGAACTGCTCGAGCGCACGATCGTACGCGCCGCGACTGCGGCGGTCTTTCAGCATGCCCCGATGTAGTACGAACTGCTCGAGCGCACGATCGTACGCGCCGCGACTGCGGCGGTCTTTCAGCATGCCGCGAAACGGCGGTGCTCCTGTAATCTTTGTTGACTGCATGCCGCGAGACAAGTAGTGATGCCAGCGCTGTAGTAGCGGCCATCTGTCCCTTTAGCAACTGATAAATAACTGATGCAACGCATATGAGCTCGCAGTAACGTCCTACGTGCGAATCGCACTGCTGCGCGAGCTCGTGCGCTGCTCGTTTGATGTAACTTTAATAACAGCGTTCGAACATCGATGGACTGTAATCAATACTGCCTTGCTGGCGCTGCCTCAACGTGCTGGCTTGAGGTCAACGATGAGCACATTTAACTCTCAAACCTGCGCGGCTCATAGTGAGGTTGTGAAGCTATCCAGCGCGCCCGACGCTCCGCTTCGTGAGGCCTTGAAGGAAAACGGTAAAATCAGATATTGAGATTCATGCCTACTCGCTCGTGGCAGCTCACGACGCAGCAGTAGTGATGGTGATGCTTTTTCGAGGCTGAGCTAGGTCTCTCCAGATCGGCGTCGTCGATTCCGTCTGCTTCCAGCATTACGTCCCACGGCACACGCAGAGTCCGTTTTCGTTAAACTAGGCGGCGGCCAGCTTTCAGCGTGGTCGGCGTGGTCTGTGAGAAGTGACGAGCCTTTTCGCACTCGCCACAGGGCAGAAAAAAAATGTGGTTGATCCCTCTTATATAGGAATCGGTATAGAACACGAAAGTAAAACGTGTCTTCACAGAAGTAGTGTAATGTTTATTGCACATTGATATATAATGTCTATTGGTGTTTTGTGGCTAAAACGCCCTTAGGCGTTGATGCACCCACGCTGACGCCTGGTGGCACGTCTCCTCCATCACGACTACCAACGTCGATGACCATGAGCCACCGTCGTGCATATGGAAGCTGCACTACGCTGCACACGCTAGCACAACGCGAAAGACGAAGCACGTAACTGACACACTAATACAACGCGCAAGACAAAGCACGTAACTGAATCGTCACCGAGTCAAATCAGCGCGTACAGCGCGTCGTAATTGCAGCCTCCGCGATCAACTTCAGAAACATTTTCAGAGCTAATTGCGGAGGCCACGCTCCGCTGTGCTGAGTACGGTGAACGGTGAACGGTGAACGCCACCTAGGTGGCGTTGGTAGTGCTTCTTGATGCCAGCGTCCCTTCGAATGCTGGCATCGAGGCGTCGTAGTGCTGAGACCACCGAAGCGTTCACTGTCAGTGCGCGTTAGTGTCATAATGCAGTACTTCTCTTTTCTGCTCGTAGGCGGCGGCACCGCCCCGAGCAAGAGCGCGGGTACACGGAGGAGTGTTAGATATATAAGGCGCGTCTGTGTAGCTCTCTGCAAATGCGTTTGTGGCGCAATGGGTTAAACGCTCGGCGATCTATCGTCGCGGACCGAGAGGTCGTGGGTTCGATTTCCAAATTTTGCATGTTTGTGGAACTTTTTCTTCTGGTTTCTTTCTTTGTATTATGTTCTATGACGTATTTCCGTGACGGAAATACGTCAGTGAAATCTTGGTGGACCCCGGCATAAAACACTTTCGTGTTAAAATGCGAATCGACGCAAAACGCTGGCTAGAAACGTGCTTCGCCACAGCCAGGGCTCAATACCACCCAAGCTGATGCTAGCCAGATAACTTTTCTCGCCCCCACCAGACCGCGCTACTATACCTCACGCGCAAGACGCCCATATCCTGCGATCACCTTTTCTCCTGCTTGGAGAACATTCTTCCCGTTTTTGTCCCGAGTATTCGGTGATGCTGTGCCGTGAGTGCCACCTCACGGAGTTCCTAGAGTGTGTTAGACACTCCCAGTTGCATTAACCTGTCCGTGGACGCGTTCGGAGGGAGGCCGAGTGCTGCTTTGATGCCTTTCCGTATTATGATATCAATGTTCATGCGTTTCGCTAAGTAGCGAACGACATATACCACTCTGCTGATGATGACAGCTTCCACTGGTCGCAGCGGATTGACCTCCTTCGTGCCCGCTTTTCCGTTCGATATCCTCTTTATGAGGCGACACATTTGTTTCGCGCTTATTTGCAGCCGCACAATCATGTCAGACTTCTTGCCATTCCCCTGAATAATTAGGCCTAATACCCGTATCTTGTCAACCACGGGGACATCTTCCCCGTAGACATGGCCGTGGATGTTCGCCTTATCGTTTCGCCCCCAGCGGCTGTTTCCAGGTGGTCTTAGAAACGGAACTTCCGATTTCTCTGCCGAGCACCTAAGCCCATTTGGCTTCAGGTAGTCTTCTATCAATAACTAAGTTACATTCTTAGTTATGAAACGTCGTTTTATGTATTGAAGCACAAAAGTAACTGGAACACCAAGGCATTTCTCTGCAAAGCTGGGGAATTAATATCTCGAAACTACTGTCATTCTGTGAATTTGTTCCAAGTGGATCCGCTTCGCTAACTCTACGGCTAGAATTTGTAAATTGCAATATGGGCCATTTAAAGCAATGAGTTAAAAATTTAATTAATAAATTTTTATTAAATATTCCATTATGCATTTAATTTTTTGTCCAAGTAATGTCCGCATCTACAAATAGACCAGCTCATGAACTCAAATGAACTCTGCCACAGGCAACCTTTAAAAATTCTTGATAGAGTTTGCTGAAACACCCTATATATGGCATATTCAAGAATAGATATCAAAATACTGTTCGTAGTTGCTCACTCTAATTTACCTTATTCTTCCAGCACATCTGCACCTGTACACAGGTGCAGTAATTGACCATAAAATATTGCTGGTCATTACTGTAACACTTGACGTTTTATACTATCGCGATCATTGTGAATAAGTCATAAGGTGTCTAAACCCTGCCTACAAGAAATATCAAGTGTTTTTTATATTTTTTTTCTTGCTTCAGATAATATGTTAGTGCTCAGACCTTTGACCTAGAACTCTGACAGCAGCACGTCTGGTCATAACAGGAAAATGAATACCTGAAGGGCAATTTACTGTATAGGTGGTTTGAAAAAAATGTACTAACTAAATTCTGACCCAAACTTCGCTTGCGATAGACATTTATTACTTAGTTCACCTTTGCTTCTAAAATGTAACCGTATAGAAAACAAATCAAGTCATAACTAACATTTATTAATTATTTTGCAGTTGGAAGACTTCGCTGCCGCCCTGAACGGCAGCGGTGCTCCTCAGGACCTTTAATAAAGTTCATTGTCTGTCTGTCTGTCTGGAAGACTACAATGATGCATTAAACATTATTATTTGCCTTGCATGAAAGGCGATTTTGTCGTAAATCGGCTGTGTTTCTCAGCTGGTACTCTGTCCAAGGCAAGAATTATTTATAATTCGTTATCGACAGCGATATTACTTCTTCGAACGCTGATACTTCGAAATATGTCTCAGCTTTTCACGATTGTAGCGACTATATGAAAATATAAAATCTGAAGGCTAGAATAATATTTTATATTCTCATGAATTTTGCGGCGCACAATAGACTACTGCGTTGAAAATATACCGTGACTGGGTTATCAAAGTAAATTTTATCAATTTCCTACGATAACAGATAATCGGATGACGGCAGCCCCGTTTCAAGTTTGATCATATGCTGGAGGTTTTATTTTCGTACGATGTTCCAAACCATTTATTGCGTATAAATAAGAAGTGTTATTCGTACATTTATGTACTACATTTTAGACATTCATTTGCGACATTACTTACATTAATCAAAAAGGAAAACCAATTGCGGCTTTGAAGTATTGTTCAATTATAAAATTTTAGAAATGACGATACGTATGTTCAGACTGAACAAATGTGGCTGGTCTGTGCCTGATTTGTATTTAAAAACTTTGCCGTTGGTCTTTCTTCGTCTCATGACTCATTGTACAGGACGGAGGTTGTTTTCCGTCTTTGATGTGTACATACGGGAGACATCCGCATTTACCTACAGTGGTGACGATAATTAACACTTGGTAATATTAGACCTTGGAGATCGCAGAGTGAGGTCTTCTTCCTGCAGTGGTCATAAATATAGGCTGATGTTGATGATGGTGGTGATGATTAGAACTTGAGCTGTTATGGGATCATTCCAGTAGAAATTTCGGTTGGCGATGTTTTGCACCCCCGCGGCCACCGATGTTCGTAGCAGTTATCGCCTGGAATGAGAAAAACATACTCTTTTCCCACCGGCATCGAACGTGGGTGCCCTGGACGGTATTCAGTTTCTCCACCACTGCGCCACATGTCCTATATAGTGCGCGAGGAGTCGCACGATGTTGGATGCGCGCGGTGTATATAGCGCCGATATTTGCAGACTTTGCGTAGCGGTTGCATATTATTGCGCCACGTGGAACGCCATGTAACAGTTGCAGTGGTAGCGCTACAACGTAGGTAGAAAATTTATGAGAAAGAAAAAGGACGTTAAGGAGTTGCATGCCAAAAGTTGGAATGAAAAACTTGTATGACATGCCACATGTCACATGTATGACTTGCCACAGCTCATAGAGACCGCCCCGTTTTAAAGGAGATGCCAATAAATCATCATCATCACTATCATCTGCATCGTATTGTGCAATTTGTCACGCGATTTGGTATGCACGCCACGTAGCCTTGGTACGTGAAAGCTTTACATTGCAGTTACGTTGTATTTCACCAGGAGTCACGACATGTAGCAGTTGAATCGTATCGTGACACTCGTCAAGGAATATGACATGTGTGCCGTGTAGTCCCGATACGTGTTTTTACTCTTCGGTACACGCTATGGAGCCTCCTCGCACGGTACGAACCGCTGATGAAGAAGCGAATTGTAGATACGCTGTCATGAGTAAGAGGCCGGACGCGAAATAAAAGAAGACAAGGACGATGTGATCGGAGCGTTCCGAACGGCGCGAGCGCGCGAGGCGCGTGATCCGAGCTGTCATCGAGGGAGAAGCAAGGCTGAGCGAGCATTATCGACGTGGCTCCGGGCCAGGAAGGTCGCATCGCCAGCTCCGCTCTGGCGACGGGAGACTTGGGGGTCTGGCCGAATCCGTAACGTTGGCCGTCCAAGGTGTGGCCGTCGTCCTCGGCAAGTTCGAGCGAGGCTCCTGGACCGGCTGCAGCCTCTCACGGCAGGACCGGCACCCCAGAGAGGACCCCTCTTCCACGGCAGACCGGCACGTTCGATGATCCCCGGAACGCCACGTCGGCACTCGGGAAAGGAGCTGGACAGAAGCGGCGGCCGAGCACGTCGCTAGGCCTATTCCGTCAAGCCTCCCTGCCACGTCAGCAACAGCGACCGGGTTACCCAGGCTCCCGAGACGAGCGAGTTGAAGGACCGACTTCTATGCAGCACCGTTTATGCCACAGTCGGCGAAAGCAACGAGTTTAAGAAAGGCACAACGAGATTCCCGCCGAGAGAATACGAGCAACGAGGGCGAACTGAGTAAGGGCGATCCATTCTTGTAGTAGGCCAGAGTTGCCAGACGTTCGCGCAGGAAACGCCCAGAATTAGAGTAGGCTGACTTAAGGACATGTTTGGCGTTTATTAGTTCATTAGGTTGTACATGTGTTAGTATTTTTCCTGCAGCGTGTTTTGGTGTGCTGGAGTTTATGGTTATGAATTTATTAGGTTGTACATTTTCCAGTATTTATTTGTTCAGTGTAGCTTGATTTTCAGTTTGAGTTTTTAGTTTGAGGTTCTTGGCTTTTTGTGCGAAATTAAAATATGCTTGCTGTGTTGTCATGCGTCGCAAAATCTCATCTTTATTAACACCCCCACGCCTCCGAGATCAGTGACAAAAAAAAAAACATCACATACGCGCGCGGCTGCAAACAGGCAACATCTGGCTGAGCAGACCGCTGTGCAGAGAGCAGCACAAGTCGCAGCTCGCCGTCGACGCCACGTGGACGGTTCAGTTCGTTCTCGTGAAAACATCGCTGCGAAGACCCTCTAGCGCGTGCTGCCCGAAGTGAAGATGGAGGCACTTGGAACGGTCGCAAGATGCCATGAAGCCACTCCTTCAGCTCATGCTGTGACTGTGCTGCGGGTGGCGTGCAGGCTTGTGAATCTTTTTCCTGGCTAGTTGTCTCAGCGACTTGTGTAGGAGAAAAAAAATGACTGGGTGATAAACCGCACTCATTCCTCCTAAAATCTACCCTACCCGGAAGAATAAAAGAATATCGCATGAATGTTTTTGGAAACTACTATTGTCATCGTATGCCTGAGTTGAGTATGCTGTTACAGTGTTTTCTTGAGCTCTATTATAACGTTGCTCTGGAGGGAATATTTTTGTTCTGCATGGAAGATAGAGATTTCATCATTCTACGAAATAAGGGCGGCCGTTTAAAGCAGCATGAAGCGAATTTTGTTGCGTGGGACGCGCGCTTCTATTGCTGTATTTGTAGTGGGCCTTCATATCTTACATCACTGCATGCATAAATGTCTCCTTCTGCTTGGCATGCGCTGAAAATTATACTGCAGTGCTCATTTTATATACTTTGGTTACAGTTTGGCGCTGAGCAAGGCAAATTCATTATTTGCTTTTATAAATTTTGATTCATGAAAATTATGATTATGATTATTTGTATTGGCATTCCCTTTGTATCGGGGCGGTGACAAACATGCATTTGGCTTGCTTCATCTGATGAGGTTTTACTACTTCTATCGCAGTCTAGCATTTTGCTTATCACTTCTGCACGTTTTTTACAAATAAGCTGGATATGGCCTGGCGAAACTGAAATTCGCCCGACCGATGCGTGCTGAAACTATGGTCATCAGTATTGGTTCGAGCGTCGTCGTCTTCTTCCGCAGCTGGCTCCGTTGCTGCTCATCATTCCCGCGTACAATTTCACGTCTCTTCTGTCGTCGTTATGGGGAGGCCGCGTTTACGGAGGTATGAGCCATTCCTTGTCCTACGTGACAGAAAGATTTAATTTTGAACCATTTAAGTTTGTAGAATTGGAAGTGGCAATGCGAAAACGGCGTACAGCAGGCATACCGTCAGTGACGTCGTCCTCTCGGTCGCAGTCGAACGTGTGTGTAACTTCATTAAGAAACACAAAGTCGTAACCAAGAATCGAGAAATACTTTAATGAACCATCGGGATTAACCCAGTGTTAAAGAACGGGGCCGCACGTTTCAGCTTCGCTGGTTAACCATCTGCACAGTATGTTTGGGCGGTGATTTTTTCCTTCAATAAAACTTTCCTGCGCCTCTAAGAGTCTACACCTATAAGAGTCTACGCCTCTAACCGTCCCGATAGAGTGCTCTCTATCTTTTGCCTTTGTTTAAAGCGAAGCTTTCTTTGCGAACCCCCCACGCCACTCTAGACGCGCTTCGGCACTCAAGGCCTTAAGGGCTCTGCTGAAGTTCTTAAGGGCTTGTGAATTGTGCGACTGGCTTTGAACGTTGAAGCGCGTAAGGTCGCGTTATTGCGCGAATTTTCTTACTTCATTTTTTACTTTTTATTTGTCTCTTCTATCACCTTTTATTCCCTTTACCCGCTTCCCCAGTACAGGGTAGCAAGCCAGTATTTACACTGGCTGACCTCCTTGTCTTTCTTTCCCTTTCTTTTTTTTCTCTCTCTCTCTTGTTGACCATGGCTGCCGAATGCTGCTGCTGCTGCTGCTGCTGCTGCTGCCTCGTGTGTTCTCGCAATAATTCAAACTTGGCTGGGGGGACGACGGCGCCATCTAGGAGCCATGGATCACACTACTTTGCCCGCAAGCAGTGGAAGTTAGAAGGTGGGGGTTAGCCCACGGCATGTGCAGGCGGTTCGTTGGCCGCTGTTAGAGAGGGCGAGGGGACGACGATGAGATGGCAGAGAGGGTACCGAAGGAGGTGGCCTTACGTTGGGCATGCGTTGCGCCCCCTGAAAGCCGCGTGCACGGTCCCTTATGCACCTCCAAGGGAAGGTCGGGTACGCCAAACAAATCTCGCAGAAAGCCAGCTTGCCTCGTTCAGCCGATGTAACACTGGTTTTGTTCAAAGGTGCACTGCATCCTTCACCAACATGAATAACGGGTTCCGTTTCACTTTGCCCTCACAATTAATAAGCCTAAACACGCCGTTCAGCACCCCTTATGCCTTTAGGGAAAGTTTCGCTGAATATAGACTTCCAACTAGGCACGTTTAATCCACTGCATTTCTTAAAGTAAAACTCTCCTTGCTTCCTTTTTCGACTTTTCCACTGCCGCTGCTGCTGTTTTGCAGGAAACGTCGGGAGGTGGTTCAGAGCGTGCATATACATGACAGTAGCGTGGCAGAGAGGAAAGGCAACGTGGGAAACTCGTTTGTACCTTTGTATCGCGTCGTCTGTACACATTGTCCATGGTAGCTCCCTGGGCTCCCGCAGTACCTTCTTGACCACATGTAATTATCCGAGACCCCCCACAGCAGCAGTGCAGAAACTGCAGTGCTTACTTGCCGTGAATGAAGGCAGAGAATAGAAAGAAGCGACGCATTCGTGAAACGTGTAAATTATAGCCTTGGCACTCAAATCTCGCAGTCTCCATGCATGGGGTGAAGGATCAAAGGAGAAAGACGACATGAGATGGCGAGGAAACGCTACTATTAGACAAAACAGCGGTTGCCGACAAACAGGAGTAATTTACGTTCAAGTTATGGTACAATACGTTTCTGCTATTTCGAAAAAAAAATAAGCACCATGGCAAATTTGTCAAGTGGACAACTCACGCACGGCGTGCAGTTGCAAAGGCGTATAGAAGCACCGCAGCGTCTAGGCGACACAACGGAAACAGTCGCACGTCAAATCAACACCTCTGTGCCCGCCACTGTTGCTTTGCGGCTATGGCATTGTTCGAGGTTGACGGTTTGACCCCGACCACGGCAGCCGCATTTTGACGGAGGTGAAATAAACAAAAAAAAACAAAAAAAAAACGCTCGTATAAGTAGATTTTGGTGCACGGTAAAGACCCCCAGGGGGTCACCATTAATCCAGAGTACGTCAGTATGGCGGGCCTTGTTCTCCTACTGTGGTTTTGGCCCGTACAGCCCCATATTCCAATCGAAGAATAACACTTCTGCCACGATACGATGTGCCGTGCGAGGCGCTGACTATGCTAACCTCGCACGTTATGAACAATGGTGCACAACAACGCCTCAAGGAAACCAGGCTAGGTTTGTGTTCTATTTTCTAGGCAGAGAAACTGAAGAGGTGCACGCAATGTTACGTTTAACAGCAACTCCCCTACCTTCTATTGCAATAAACGCTACAGAAACAAACGTTTGCCGTTCTCATCCGGGATAATTATTTTTTTCAATGCAAACAACACAAAAAGCTTCGCTTACAATAATTTCCACACTGCGCGGGATGCGCCTAATATTTTTCCACCGATATTCTCAACATATATCTTCTTTATCTTAACTGCTTACCAGCTAAGCTGCCTTCCGCTTCAAATTCCGTTACTTCTGGACAGTAGGCGTTTTTTACGCATTTTCTTGGGGGAATATTCTGGCAGTAATTACGATGCGCTGAGTTATTTCCCGACTTTTTCGGCAGGAGATACAAACAGAATGTTGTATCTGCATATTTGCTCCGGTTTGCTTTTGTTATCATGCTATCAGCTTCGGTAATATACGTTTATGATCCCTATCTGGGCCATCTTTTCCCGTTTAATTGATTGCCTATTGGTTTAATTAGTCATTCATTAACCGTTTCTAAGACCAAACCATATTAAATACATGACTTCCAATTTCCGCATTGCCACGTTACACGTCTATGACGATTATTGTCCCTGTCAAATCCTACAACGTTCTCTTGCTCACGCATATCCAGCAGTAGAGAACGGTTGCAATCAGTATATTCATCTAGATCGTTTATGCGCCTATGCTTATTTCCTACAATATCAACCTGGCGCAAACTTATGAAGTCAATTACATCATTTTTATTACAGTCAATCATTATTTCTGTCTCTGCTATGAATACCGCTCTATAAGTAGGCTGCTTCCAGCCACGCCTTTTTTTCCTTTCCCATGTGCCACTAATTCATAAATGTTCCTTACATTTTTGTATTACCTTTTGCCACTTCATACCTCACCTAATGGCAATGACTTTCCTTGATCCAGTGATTCTTCTGCAGTCCTTCGATTCAAAATTTCTAATAACAGGTGGCTGCTTCAAATCGTGCAGACGGGTTTCAGTCAAGGCGTACACGCCAATAGATTCGCCCGTAAGCTGCGCTTAAATTTCCAGGCATTCATCTTTCTTTAGATTTCCGTGCGTATTAATATAACAAATGTTTACGCCTCTCTGTGTCGCTACATTTATTACACAATATTCTTTCAAGAGTGTTTGGGGCCTGCCTAAATAGCTACTGCTTGGGCCATGAATACATGCCCCACCAGTGGAGCTACATGTTGGAAAAAATACATGGTCACTGCGCGCAACATGCTCGCTTCTGAAATATTTCCCGCGTCCAATAAACAAGTGTGCACTATTTTAATAATTATTAAGACGGCTATGGCCTTGTCGTCAGGTTTCATAATTGTCTGCAAATAGCCTGGGTGAATACCGTGTTGAGAAATAAGCATCGTAGAGGCAATTAGTGACGCCTATGTGTATCGGTAGCGGCAAGACATACATGTCCACTGCGTTTAGCTATCTGTAATCTACAAGTAATATCCAGTAGCCATCTTTTCGAACGAGGAATACCAGGGCCGCCCATCGGCTGGACGACTCTAGGCGGCTTTTGTCACCACTTTTTCAAGTTGCTTCTGCAAGAAGTGTTTCGTCAGGAGGATGACACTCGATAATTTTTCTAGCGGATAGGATATGCTGAGCTGGTATCTATTCTGTGGTGAGAGCTTGACTACGGTAGATAAACTGGTGGGTCCAGATACCTTCACACCGGACTGCCTACACATGCAACGTGCCATGCGCACATCTCTATGACATTATCTGGGAATACCCCGCAGAACCATGCACCATAAAACACAGTACGAATCCTACATTCAGGATCACCACGCCCGAGCAGTAGGAGGCCATGCTGCTCAGCGAATGCCCGTAGGACCAACTCGGGGTAGTCCGGCAGGCAGATGATACCGCCAAGACTGAAAATGTGGCCACCGCCTGAGGAAGGCTGGCACCGGTAGGGCTAAGTTCCCCCCCCCCCCCCTCCGCCTCCCTTGACCCCAGCAAGGACTTTCAATAATGTTTTGTCACTCTCTCTCTTCTCTCTCTACATGAATACAGACAAATTCAGGAGCATGTCGTGCAAGTGCCTGCACTAGTATCTGATTCTCCGTCGTTGAGACAGCCTTGCTGCTGATGGTGAGCATTTGGCCATCAAAATAGTGATTATTGTGAGGAGAGCAATTTGTAGTAGGATCCGCAAGTTAGTGCCTCAATTGATCTGCATGGGGATTCATCTAACACACCGATTACAATATATCATTAATTTAGTCGGCATAGCCCATCAGTTAAAGCTTATGATTCAAAAGTAACGTTGTCGACACATTACAGAGAAACTAGATAAAACATCACCAGCCCTTCCTCTGTCGAGAAAATATGGTGAGGGAAGCTTGTAATGTGTGTACAAGACCTACTACCTTTCCTGCCCTTTCGTACTACTTGATCTTCCCTTCCTACCTTTCCTTCTCTTTCGTGCAACTTTTCCTTCCGATGTGTTGTACGATTCTCTGCTCGTCACTGTTGTCGCTTGCATTCGATGTCTCAAGTTTGCTCGATGGCGTGGTTAGCAGCATTCGCCCGTCATTGCCGCTTGATATTCTTCGAAATTAAATTGCTTCAAATTAAGTCTGCCCATCACGTAAGTTTGGTGTCGAGGAGATCCGGCGGGCCCTGTACGGTTTAAACGGCAGGTCGGCCTCGGGTCCGGATAGAGTTACAAGCAAGGCACTGAGGAACATAGTCGACAAATCGGTGGAGTACCTGACCGATGTCATCAACCAGATGTGGAACGAAGGAAAAGTACCGGAGATGTGGAGGAGGGCTGCCACCATCCTCATCCCCAAGCCGGACAGGCCCCCAGTTTCGATAACCTCCTACCAATTCATTCACTTGGTGCGTGTCAATGTGGCCGAACATACAATCCTAAACAGGGTCTCGCGGTACCTGGAAGACGGGTATATTTACCCGCATATTATGATAGGCTTTAGGGCAGCACTGCAACGCAAGATGCCATGACGGTCATCAAATATCAAGTCATTGACCGTCACACGAGGGACACGAGAGCCATACTTAGATTAAACCTGGAGATGGCCTTTGATAACGCCTTCCACTCATTTGTCATGAGCCAGATATCTAGCCTCGGGATGGGCAAGCACTTTCACGACTATACGTGATCATTCCTTGTGAACAAAGAAGCCACACTCAGGGCGGGAGACACTCGGTTAGGCTGGATTTCAGAGCAACGCCACAGGGGTGTGTCTTATACCCAACCATCTTTATCATCGCCATGATTGGCTTTGTCGAGGAGACTCTCCGATGTCGATTGTCATTAATCACACAATCTATACAGACGACGTCACGATATGGTGTACCAGAGGCAGTGATGGACGGGTGGAGGCTGCATTTCCATGAAGCCATCGAGATCACGGAAGAATATTGCTACGGAAGATTATTTGCGATGACGAAGAGGCGAGCAGTGTGAAGACCACGATGAGAGGCTAGCGCAGGCCGTTGCCTCTTGGCCAAGTGCGGCGTATTTGCTTGTAAATATACTTGTACATAGCTTTTCGTCTGCGTCTTCCTATGTAACATATCTGGTGGAGGTGGACGTTCCCTGTACCTCATCACGGCGCTTCGCAGTGGACGGTACGTCGAGCCTTACGCCATAGGTGCCGGCGACTACAGCTCGACTCAGCCAGCTCCTACACCTGCTGCCACTTCGACGACCTACATCGCTCTCCCTGCTCCCCGTGATCCTGGCGTATTCTCGGGAGGACGTCGATGACCAGATCAGCCTGCACGAACACGTCAGCCGCTATAACCGCTGGGACCCTACTATCATGCTCGCCAACGTAGTCTTTTACCTCGGTGGCACACCTCGAGTTTGATTTCGGACACACGAAAATGAGCTCACCTGTTAGGATTCGCTTAAGCAAAAGCTCCGAGACTTGTTCGGAAACCCCTACGGTCACCAACTTGCCACGCAGAACGCGTTATCCGGCCGTGTGCAGACGTCAACAGAGCCCTACGTCACGTACATTCAAGACATCTTGCCTCTGTGCCGCAAAGTTGGCACAGACAAGACTGAGCCAGACAATGTTTCCTATATCCTCAAAGGCATTGCCGATGACACTTTGCTCGTTTTCAACAACGTGGCGACGGTGGATGCAGATATAAAAGAGTGCCGCCGCCTGGAACTCGCTAAAGCCGAAGTATCGACCAGCAGTTTGCCCGTCTGCCCAACAATCCAGCGACATCTTCCTGTGCCGACGCTCCTCGTCCAAACAACACTGGCGATGTTACCAGGATCGTCCGGCATGAGATGGAGGCCGCCTATCCGGCTGCCTTCGACTCCAGCTCCTACAAAGCACCTGCAGTCACTCTTTCCTTATCCACGCAGTTGTCCGTCACGAATTCGCAAACATGGGTCTTCACACCATCTGCTCGGCCCATTGCCCTGATACCCACCCGGCTTCTTCGATTCCGCCCCGTCCCACATCTCATTACCCGCCACGTTTCCGCAATCCATCTGAATGGCGCACTGCTGACGACAAGCCCATTAGTTTTCACTGCCGTACATTTCTCGCCACTGTCGCAGTCGCTGGAGTTCCCCGACCCGGTCTCCTTATACTGCCTACTCTCGCCCAGGTGGCCCTTCTCGTCCCTATGCCGCACGTTCCGATAATTCCGCCACGGATTCTCCTGCGCCGAACCGCCCCTATTCTCGTTCGCCTTCGCCCCAGCGACGATAATCTCGCTCTCCCCAGCCCCGTCGCTCCTATTCGCCAACTCCCTTCGGACCCCGCTCCCAGCCAGAAAACTAGATGATGGAGCGCCTCGAGGTGACGCTGCATTGCTCCCTACGCTGCCAAATCCTCTACTGATGTTTCCCACTCATCTGAACCTTCTTCACGTGAAAGTCGACGGTGTTTCTGTGTCTGCTCTTGTAGACACTAGGGCGCATATCAGTAATGAGCGCCGACTTTTATAACCGGCTGAAGAAAACAATCGCACCGGGCCACGACGCCTGTTGTCCGTGTCGCCGATGGCGGAAAAGACCCCCCCCCCCCCCCCCCAATTGGTATGTGTGTCGCCCACGTCTCCTTCGCCAATCGCTCCACTATAGTTCTATTCACAGTCATCGCCCACTGTCCCCAGGACATCATCCTCGGCTTGGACTTCCTCTCCGCGCATTTTGCTCTCATCGAATGTTCCAACACTACTCTCCACCTTGACCTGCCTGTTCTGGATCCCGCTAAACTGCACCCCGGTTGCCTCAGTTCCGTCGACTTCATTCGCTTGCCACCTTCGGTACTGACTTACGTTGACTGGGTGTCATCTTCACCAGTCCCCGACGGTCACTACATCGCCGCTCCCATGCAGGACTTCCTCCTTACACACGGAATCATAGTGCCTCATACTGTTTTATCTATTACGGCGAATTGCATCTGCCTGCTAGTGGTCAATTTTGCCTTGACGACACAAGTGCTGCCACGCGGGATGTCTCTGGCCCAGCTTTGGTCATACGAGCATCACTCAGCACCATCTATTGCAGTAGACGACAATTCAGCCGATCCTCCTCTACCATCGCAGTAGGCAACTTGTACCATCGCCGACTTACAGAAAATGAATGCACCCAACATGCCGTCCAAGCACGCTCGCGAGCTCTACCGCTTTCTGTTTTCCCACCACGACATCTTTAACTTTAACGATCGTCCTTTGGCCCAAACTACAGCTGTTAAACATCGCATTAATACCCGCGCTGCCCCTCCTATTCATCGCCGCCCGTATCGAGTGTCACCGGCTGAGCGTGAAGTTATTCACGCAGAAGTCAGCAAAATGCTTGCCAAGAACATATTGAACCATCGTGTAGTCCATGGGCGTCACCTGTTGTACTGATAATAAAGAAGGATGGCTCATGGCGCTTTTGCGTTGATTATCGGTACCTTGACAGGGTTACCAAAAAGGACGTGTACCCTCTACCTCGGATTGATGGCGCCCTCGACTGCCTTCACGGTGCTCGCTATTTCTCCTCTATTGACCTTCGCTGCGGCTACTGGCAGATTGCCGTGGACAATCTATAGCGCGAGAAGACTGCCTTTGTAACACCCGACGGTCCTGTATCAATTCAAAGTGATGCCGTAAGGTCTATGTAACGCTCCGTGCCACTTTTGAACGCATGATGGACTCCTTCTTCACGGTTTCAAATGGTCCACGTGCCTGTGCTACTTGGATGACGTTGTAGTATACTGCCGAACGTTCGCTACGCACCTCGAGCGCCTCTCAACAGTCCTGGATGTTTTTCGTCGAGTCGGTCTGCAACTCGACGCATCGAAGTGCCAATTCGATCACCGCCAGATTACCGTCATTGCACATTTCATTGACGCGAACGGAGTGCAATCAGTCCCAAGCAAGATCCATGGTGTTACGCACTTCCCTGTTCCGAGGTGTGTCAAGGATGTGCGCAGCTTCATCGGCCTTTGTTCGTACTTCAGCCGTTTTGTGAAAAATTTCGCGACCATAGCACGACCACTAAGCCAGCTTTTGAAAAAAAGGCGCCCCTTTCCAGTGGCGCGATTAAGAGGCCTCTGCGGTCTCGCATATAATCGACCTTCTCACAACGCCACCCGTTCTCGCCCATTTCGACCCTTTTGCGCCTACGGAAGTCCGTACTGATGCCAGCGGCCACGAAATTGGCGCAGTACTGGCACAACGCCAGCGCGGCAACGACCGTGTTATCGCTTACGCCAGCACCCTCCTCTCACACTCGGAGCGTAACTATTACATCACTGAGCGTGAGTGTCTGGCCCTAGTTTGGGTGGCTGTGCAGTTCTGCCCATACTTATATGGCCGACCCTCTTCCGTTGTCACAGACCATCCCGCGCTTTGCTGGTTATGCTCACTGAAAAATCCTACAGGAAGACTTGGTCGCTGGGCCTTACGCCTCCAAAAATATTGGTATTCTGTCACCTGAAAATCTGGCCGACTACACAAGGACGGTGACGGCCTGTCTCGCTATCTGGTAGACGAGCCTGACGGCGCCGACAGTTGTACCACCAACGGAATTTTCCCTCTGTCTCCCTTCGCTAACATCGCCGTTGAGCAGTACCGGGACCTATCGCTGCGAGCACTCATCGAGCGTCTGCGCTCTACACCTACCGACGCCTCCGTTCGCCGATATCTCCTCTAGGGCGGCATTCTGTAACGAAGGAACTTCCTCCCTGACACATCTGAACTTCTTCTTGTCGTGCTAAAACATCTACGACGGACTGTGCTCTTTGAGATGCATGACGCACCCACTGCAGGACATCTTGGGGTAACCCGCACGTACGACCGCATCCGTCGCTGCTTCTAATAGCCGGGTCTCGTTCGCTCCGTCCGTTGCTGCCTGTGATCCCTGCCAGCGTCGGAACACACGTCAGGCCCACCCTGCCGGTCATCCCCAGCCGATAACCGTCCCTGTGGAACCGTTCTTTTGTGTTAGATTGGACCTGCTCGGCCCCTTTCTCACGTCATCTTCTGGGAACAAATGGGTAGGCGTCGCAACTGATTATGCGACCCAATACGCTATCACGCGGACTCTCCCTACCAGTTGCGCCACTGACGTCGCGGAATTTCTCTTGCGTGACATTATCTTGCTTCATGGCGCCCCGCGAGAGCTGCTTACGGACCGTGGTCGTAACTTCCCATCGAAAGTTATCGCCGACGTTGTGAGTTCCTGCTCCACTCAACACAAGATGGCTACCTCATACCATCCTCAAACCAATGGCCTGACGGAGCGGTTAAACCGTACCCTTACCGATATGCTGTCCAAGTACGTTTCCAAGGACCACCACGACTGGGACATTGCCTTCCTTACGTCCCATTTCCGTATAATTCTTGCCAGCACGACACCACCGGATTTTCTCCCTTTTATCTACGGTACCGTCGCGAACTGACCTAGCCCCTTGATACGGCACTTCCTCCTGCTGCAATCTGTTCAAGCGAGTATGCACACGACGCTTTCGCCCTCACCGACCATGCACGCCAGCTTGCCCGTACTCGACTGACGGCCACGCAAACCACTCAGCAGCGTCAGTACAACGCCCGCCACCGTGACGTACAGTTTTCGCCTTATGCGCTCGTGCTCCTGTGGCCGCCCTCTCGTCACGTCGGACTTTCAGAGAAGCACCTTTCGCGATACACAGGGCCGTACTGCGTGCTGCGCCAGGTGACACCTGTGAGGTATGAAATTGCTCCTGTCAGTTCGACCGCGCCATCTACTCTGGCATCTAGTGATGTCGTGTGTCAGTAGGCTCAAGGCCTACTACACTGCTTCCGAGGCCGGCGTTTAATCGCCCCGGGACGGCGCTTTTGCCGCTGGAGGTAGTGCTACGGAATATTATTTGCGATGACGAAGAGGCGAGCAGTGTGAAGAAGACGATTAGAGGCTAGCGCGGGCTGTTGCCTGTTGGTCAAGTGCGGCGTATTTGCTTGTAAATATACTTGTATATAGCTTTTCGTCTGCGTCTTCCTACGTAATAATATCTTAAGCCGACCGCGGCCTTCGATGTTCTCCTCGGACCTCAAAACAACTCCTTCACAAGCCCATACAAATGGGGCCCAAACCGGAGGGTTAGAAGCCGGTACAGGACGTCGACATCACTCTACGAATAAATGAGGATAGTAACACCCCAAGGGTGGACTCCATCCTCTGCTTCCCCGCACACATGAGGCAGACCGAGGGTGCCCCACCCAACCTCAACGAGCTGGTCCACAGAGCTGCGCGAGGAGTCGTTGACCGTGCACCTGCCGGGTGGCGTGGCACTAAGGGGATGGAGAATCGGACCCTCCCTCATATAACGAGCTTACGAAACATTTTACATGTGACGGAGACAATATCCTCCGCCATATGGGAAACTAGGCAGCCACAGGCGTTAACACTCAGGTTACTCCTGGTCGGGGCATACCCTAACCCGGCATTGTTACAAATGATCTACCCAGGGGTTTAATCGAACAATGTTTGCGAGCTGTGCTCAGACCTAGCTAAGTTGGAACACATGGTCTGGCGGTGCCCCGCGCTACGCGGTGGCGACGGCGACACGTCATCCAAATGGGAGGCTGCCATAATGAGCCCCGATCGTGAAACACAGCTATGGGCTGTCAATCGGGCCCGCGACGCATTACAGAGGCTTGGGCTTCCTCTACCGACGGGGAAGCGGCCCGCTACGTGGTGACGCGCGTTCCGAGGGACCTGAATAAAGCTTTACCATACCATACGATCACGTCAGGAAATGAATGGCTCACACCCCCTTAATCAATGGCTCATAGCCCCGTAAACGCGACCTCCCCATTAGGACGACGGAAGAGAAGTGAAATTATACGGCGGAATCATGAGCGGCAATGGACCATGCTGTAGAAGAAGACGACGACGACGACGAACGTGGGAGCAGTGGCACGAGCACGAGCGCAACCCGAGAGGCGCCAACCAGCCAGCTGCGGAAGACGACGACGACGCTCGAGCCAATGCTGATGATGATAGTTTTCCTCTTTCACCGACCGCGAAACAAGTGAGGCAATAAAGCTTCGCTTGTATGAGCCATGTGTGTAGGAAACAACTTACTTAACCCCTGACACAAAGTGAATATAGGTCTAGGCCTTCATTCTATCTACCTAATATATTAGTCAGAACGTCCTACTTATCTTGTGACACTTTCCTTTGCCATGTACCCATTGTTATTGTTACTGAAAGCTGTACCTGTTCTAGTTCATTGGGCATACGTGTTTCGTTTATTAGCAGTGTGTGATGTGAGACTGATGCAGAAATTCAAATGTTTATAAAAATCTCGCGTTCATCGGAACTCTATGCCCAGCTTTCTACAGGCTGTGTCCTTTTTTGCAAGCCGGCTCGCGGCATTTCATTCGACAAATACCAACACGTGTATAACATTTTCTGTCCATGTCGTTTGCGCTCTTCTAGCGTGTTTTTTTTTTTTTTTTGCTTTGTTCAATTAAATGTCACTTTAATGCAGTCGGAACCTTAAAACCTGATGGAGAAATTCTCTTTAGGCATTACTTACCGCAGACCACTTTAAATGCTAGGAAAAAACTGGGAGCCCTTCCACTGGGTTGGAAATGGAAGACCAGCGAATCTGTACTATGGTGGAAATTATGTATTTCCAATCATGACTATTGAAGTGTGATGGTGTTTTTTTGGTTATTTAAACTAGTAAAGAATGAGAAATATATATGATCCGGTGGTTATCATTTATTTAGTGACCACAGGGACCGTGGCCTTACGGTCGCTACGGAACACCGCCATAGGGTGTACAGGAAAGGTTGGCACGTTCTACATAAACACGTCACCAACGCCGCAGGCGTTCTGTGCGAACGCGAGCAAAACGCCGCCGCCGTGGACAACAGTTCTGCGCGTTGTGAAGCATCAATTGCAATAGCAAATTCATAGCCAGCTATACGGAGTAAGGATAGTAGTTTTATTGGTTGTATAAACTTGGACACATTCGCTTACTAACTGAATTAACGAGGACGGTGTCAGCGCGCACACACAAACATGAATAGATCACCCTGGATGACCGCACACAACCGCTGTCAAAATGCTTTCAATCGCTTTCAAGATACGAAGCGCGCGACTGCGCGTCGCCGCGCAAAGTACAGGCACTCAGTTAATTGCTCGCAGAGCAAAAGTCGCACCCCCTCCCTCTCGCGCTGTTTTCCCGCTTTCCTCCTTTCGCGTGGGTGATTGAGTCACCAGTTTCCCTTGCGCCCGGTCGCAAGATACGCATTTGGTGCCTCAGCTAAACGGCGCCTCCCCTCCCTCCTTCCCGTCCCCACATGGCTTTTCGCGTGGGGGAAGAAATCATGTTTGGCTCTCTGCCGTGCGTTTGCTCACAGCTTCACTGACTTCACAGCTTCGCTGTAGAAGTAAGTGTTATTTAGGATTTCAAGCTGTCTGCATTTCATTTTCGAAGAATATGGGCAATGTGAATAATGCGCCACTTAGTTCTTGTCAAGAACATTGATGGTAACATTGATTCGGTTGTACAACTGTAGATTTTAGACTTACCTATAAAGACACAATCATTTTGGCAAGATCTTCTTAATGACATTTCTTTTCGCATCTAATGCTATTCAACTCCAATAAATTGAATGATTCATCAAGTGAAAATATCAAAGAACAATATTTTTCTCCTACATAGGGTGCATTGGCAGACAGAGAGAGAACTTTATTTCCGGCAGATTGCTCGGCTGGGTTCCCACCTAGGAGCCAGCGGAGAGACCGTGTGTCCCGGCAGCTTCCACGGCCTGCTGGATAGCCCATAGTTGCTGGTCCAGGCATGAACTGAGCAGCGCAGTCCCCCAACGCGCCCGAAGGCCCTCATTGGCAGACATTTCACATTATTTTTGTTATATAGAAGACAGCTTCACTCGTTTATTTTCTCTGTCCCCTGCTTTTTACAAAGCACCCGTCACCCAATATATATAAGGATCATAAGGGTATAAGTAACTCCATCACTGCACAACAACCCCCAATGACACAATGGGTTTGCAGTACACTGCAGGAAATTGGAAATTGCCCGTTTAATATGTTATATAGCTAATTGGGAAATAAACAACAGACGAAAAGCTACAAAAATCTAGCATGAGATCGCCTGAGGGCCATGTATTATTTGTGCATGAGTTCACCAAGCTGCCGTTTTAGCAATACTACATCCCTGCACAGCACGCCAGGTAATGGAGGCTTGAGAAATTTGCAATGAAAAAGATAAATTGACCAGTCATCCATCAATTGCATTGCCTGAAAATTTTACTTTCTTGGTAAAATATAGCGTCACATAACGTTATCACGTTTCATTTTTCTTTTTTATTTGTTTGGTGGCCGCGTGGCATAGCTTTAAAATGAAATAAAATGTGAGCACGAAAGCCAGTTTCATGAAGATACAACAAAAGCGACTTGTAGAACGTGTTGTTCACTACAAATCTTTCATATTGTTCAGGTTGGTCGGTTTTTAATTTCACATCTTAAGTACCCTTTCGAATACTCTCTTTGTCCCCAGGCACGTTCCAAGTAGATGTTGTACCCTACGGCATTTGCAGTAACGAAGCACTTCGGACATTGAACTTCGTCTTCACGTGGATGACTGCAAGCACAAGTGATGGCATGTGTAAGGGCCACCCCCGCCTGTAGTCTCCAGAAGCGCCTCCTTCACCCGTGTAGGATTGTGGGAAAGGGGGAAGACACGTGGGGGATGAGGGCATGCTTGTCCCGCCAGAGGATGGATTCTCGGGCAATGCGAACTCACCGGGTGTAATAGGGAAAGGGTTGAGGAGGAGCTCAAGGTGTCAAGAAAGAGTAAGCATTGGACTCCGCAAGGTCATTGTTGTGGTCTTGACCCTATGCCTGCACCAGTGGACAACACAATTCCCATGTGGAATTTTGTGGATCTGCGAACAAATACGTAACGTTTCTGGAAGCTGTTTGAGCTGCTTAACGCTACTCAGGCTCTCAGTAGAGATGTGAGCATAGTCAACGTTAGGCAATTTGTCTAGGATTTCTACCTCATCATGCATAGCCTGCAGCTCAAATAATAAGGGATATAAAAACTTCGCTGCATAGCGCCGGGTAGCTTGGACCTTAGGGTACGTCGAACTTGGGAAACGTAATTGTTCTCCTGCTAAAGGCCGCGTTTGCTTAGATTACCCAGTGTCCCACAGGTTCGTACGTTTCGTTTGTTGGTTGAAAGGTTGAACCCATCAGCGGAGCTTTGTCGTCTTCGTAGTATATACCGTTTACCGTATGGTTGTTTAGGGAAAAAATGAAGGAGGGACGGGGTAAAGGGTTCAACAAATATGTATGCACAGACGTGCGCAACATACAGAAAAAAAAACTTAATACGCGCATCAGGGAGTGACGCTCCCCTTGACTCCGTCCCTCCTTCATTTTTTGCACTAAGCGTCCTTATGGTCCACGGTATGACATGAACCGATTAGCCCAACAACAAGTTTCATTAGTCTTCGTAGTAGTTATTGGTGTGTATTGACGCGGCGGAAGATTGTCCAAAGTCGTACACACAGTATAAATGTCCATATAATCAGCAATGGAGCTCACTCATTGCCAGACATGCTGGTCGACATAAATCTGCTTTGACGTTGTTTTCCCTAGAATGTCAAAAATATGGTGAGAGAACAGCGACTTTGGCAACGATATACCAGTTCCTTGACTCACTGGAAGTGTGCATTTTTGTAATTTTTTTCATCGTTTTTTTTTTTTGCAAGATAGGTGAGATTTTCTTGTGGTCCCTATTAAAATTACAATATGACTTGTTGCCTAAGGCATGATTAGATTAACACGTGATTCATCCTAATTTGTACTATTTTAGAAAGATTTTTCTACGTGTCATGGCACCTTTACTTCGCCTCATGGTTAAACCTTACGTGTGGCGCTCAGAAACAGAAACACTTACTTCTGATAACCACGGTAGTAGGTCCGGCTTATGAAAAACGTTTCTGTAACAATGTGGCTTATTTTTTAAACCTTGCACAATATCTTCGTTTTCTCACTCGAGTATTATGTATATATTGGTTCCGCTGTGTTCACGAACTGGAAATAAGTGCAGGTGGAAATAATTATGTATTTGTATTGCGCCATATGTTACCACTTATCGGAGTTCTCGTAATTATCATTAGTGCCGGTGCTAATGCCTTGCTGGGGATTCTGCTGTGTTGAAACATTCTGCTAGCAAACCTCAACCACAGTGGCGCACCGACGGGGGGGGGGGGGGGGATTCGGGGGTTGTAACCCCCCCCTGAGGCCGACTTAACCCCCCCCCCCTTTTGTTTAACCACTTTTCTTTCCTTACGCATTTGAGTACTGCAACTAAGATGTAAGACGCGCAATCGTCTGCACACTCGCAAAAAGCGCATTTTTTGACAATTTCCCGTGAAGAAATCGAAATTAGTGCTTTTTAGATGGTATTGGCAAACTGTCAACCCCCCCCTGGCAGAGATCCTGGGTGCGCTACTGCTCAACCACACTGTCTTCGTAAATGCACATTATGCGACAGTATCCACGTTCTCTGAGCATTTTTTCTCGCGAGATTTATATAACATGTGATAACGAATCTTTGAAGAAGCGGTTGCATCTTGACTGGGTTTATATGTGGCAACAGTGGAGTGATGTTCCTTATTTGTATAACACTATCTTTCAATCAATGCAGCAAGTACATTATTCGCATGGTAGAGGAGCACATGACAGCCCTAAAAACGCAAGAACAGTTTATTAAGAGTGTAGGGCAATTGAAGAGCTCCGGATAACACTTAAAGCCGCTCTCACTCCTTGTCTCAGATGAATTCACACGCACACACATACGCACACATACTTACATACATACATACATACATACATACATACATACATACATACATACATACATACATGCACACATACATACAAAAATGCAGACATACATACATACATACATATTTGTATGTGTGTGCGTGTGTGTGTGTGAATTCATCTTAGGCAATAAGTGAGAGCGGCTTTATTCTTTATTCTTTATTCAGACATATCCCCGCTTAGCCCGAAAGCGTTACAGCAGGGGGGTTACAAACATGAAAAAATACATCTTGATTGAAACTGCACACCTGTTCACATGACAGCCGATTCCACTGAGCAATAGTTTTAACAAAAAAGGAATTGGCATACAGGCCCGTCCTAGCCCGGTATTCTCTAATTTTGCACTGGTGGTCAGTGCGTGCAGACATATAGTTTGGCGGTTTTAAGTACACTTCCCTATCAATTCCAGTTTTGTTATGATATATTTCATACAGAAATTTTAGCTGCAGTTTCTTTCGGCGAGACGATAGCGATTCCCAATTGAGCTTTTTTCATTGCTGTGCAACTGTACTTCCTCCCGTACCTACCCAAGACGAACCTGGCTTCACTGTTTTGTATTTTCTCTAGTTTATTGATGAGACATATCTGTGACGGGTCCCAAAGGGCACAAGCATATTCCAAAATAGGTCCTATACAAGTTGGGTACGCCGTGCTTCTAAGGTTAGAATTAGCACATTTTAAATTTCTTTGAATGTAGTTCAAAGCAACTGCCGCTTTGCCAACCACATAGTCCACATATGCCCGCCAAGAGCAGTCGCCCGACAGCATCACGCCCAAATATTTAGTCGTGAATTTTTTACTCAAAATATTATTCATAATATAGTAGCTGACATCGATTACATTTTTCTTCTTAGTAAACCGCACATGGACGCACTTACCCGCATTCAAATTCATTTTCCACTTAGAGCACCATTCGCAAATACGTTCTAGGTCGGCCTGCAGTATGAGATCATCATTTTCATTATCAATTTTTCTATACACAATACAGTCATCCGCGAAGAGCCGCACGTTAGAGTCAATGCCTAAGTTAATGTCATTAATATATATGAGAAAAGAAGAGGCCCCAGGACAGATCCTTGCGGGACGCCTGATGTGACCTCAAGATAATCTGAATTAGTACCATTCAGGACAACACGTTGACGGCGATTTGACAAATAGTTTTCTGTCCAGCTGCAAACACTGGAATCTATATTTAACATTCGGAGTTTAAGAAATAGTAAAGAATGGCAAACAGTATCAAATGCTTTGCGGAAGTCTAGAAATATGCAGTCTATTTGCCCACCCAAATCAACTACAGAAGCCAGGTCATCATTTGCTGTGTCGTACATGAGATCCCTTGCGAAATGCATGTTGTCTGTTTGTAAGCACTGCGTTGTCCATTAGATGTTTCATGATAGCCTTGCATATTAAGTGTTCAATGACCTTGCATGAGATAGAAGTAAGTGAGATAGGTCTATAATTAGTAACTTCTTTTTTAGAGCCTCCTTTGTGAATTGGGACTACATTTGCTATTTTCCAGTCCTCTGGCATCTGGCCAGTCGTTAACGACTTATGGAAAATTAAATAAAGGTAAAGCGAGATGGCATGAACACACTGTTTTAAAATTCTTGGAGAGATACCATCAGGACCAATAGCCTTACTTTCCTCAAGGTTCTTTAGCAGAGATTCAATGCCGCTAATGCTAAGTTCGATTGGTTGCATAAGAGGAACGTTGCTATTTGATGATTGTGGGCTGCATGCTGATTGAGAAAGAAAGACTGATTGGAAATATCTGTTTGGGCACGTCGCTTTTTCTGCATCGTCAGAAAGAGTGCGTTCATTGTAAATAATTTCATTTATTCCAACAGGATCAGACCCACATCCCATCAAATACTGCCAGAACGGTTTAGGATTTGTTTTCATTTTGTCATTTAATCGTTTAAGATACTGTTCTTTTGCTTTTTTCGACAGGGTTTTGTATTCGCGTGTTAATTCTTGTAGCCTTTTAAAGTATGCCTGAGTTTTTGTTCTTTTATATCATTGAAACTCATGCCTTCGTTTTTTAACTAGCTTCAATACACGAAAGGTGATCCATGGTTTTTTACGCTTTTGAAGCCTAGCCGATTCAATACTAGGTATGAACTTCTCTGTAAGATCTAACGGCTTTTTTTTTTAAATGTGCTCCACCAATATTCCACTTCGTGTTCCTCCGCAAAGCATTCAAAAACAGGAATAAAGTCAAGAAATTTATCAGAAAGTATCCAGAAATTAAATCAAGAATTATCAGAAATTATCGGAAGTTTATCAGAACATGTTATCCGGAGCTATTGAATTTTCCTCCAGTCTTATTAAGCTGTTCTTGCGCTTTAGGGGCTGTCGTGTGCTCCTCCAGCATGCCACTCTCCTGCTTGACCTATTCCTTGCTAGCCCTGAGGTTTTCACTGTATGCATCAAGCGAGTGCAAAGTTCCTGTGTTTGCCAGCAGTGGTCCGTAAGTTGATGTACCCTTGAGAGACACATATATTCCAGAGCTCAGTGTGTGTAAGATCCTACGAAAGCATTGTTATCGAATGCTAATGCTACCTGTTGAATGTTTGCGAACTAAAACAAGCATATAAACGATCATGAGCCTTTGGAAACTATGCTGAGGTGTATACGCTTTAGCACTTGGTCTTCTGATGCTACATGTACGAAGCGCTGACGGATAAACAGTTCAGCTGTTACCACGCACACAGGCTGCCAGACGGTGGTCCTTACGTGCTATTCTAGCCACGAGTCCCGCGCAGGGAAGGCAGCTCGCAAAATTATCTGAGACTGTTGAGAGCCATCGGTCTCGCATACCAGCTGCTCTCCAATGACCTGAAGAATGGCTTTTGAAGTCATGCCATAAGCATTATGTTCGGTTTTATATGCGTAAAAATTTCTAAGCCTGTTGAGAGCAATCGGTCACGCATACAAGCTGCTCTACATAGAGGGACCTGAATGACGGCTTTTGGGTCTATGGCATAAGCGTTATGCAAATTTTTTTATGCGTAGAAACTAGCTGCAATCTGGCCTGATCGCGAGCATTGTATTGTGTACACTGGTATGTTATTTGAGTTATGCCCTCGCTTTTCCTGTAAGTTCACAAAGCCTATCCCTCCGATGAATACACTTCGGATCTCAGTCACTCAATCTAGAGAGCGACGGTGCGTCCAGCAGGAATCCTATATTATAGCAAGATTCTTATTTCTGAAATATTTTATCAGCTATCTGTTACTATTCAAAAATTGTTAAACTTCAGTTTTCTGATACGTTTGGTTGCGCGCGTTAACGCTCAAATAAAGTAATGTTGACAGCAATAAAGAACATGGGCTAAAGGTACAATTTAGAGCACGTGTTGTTATCTTGTAGTCCACAGCTTCGTCATTAGAGGCAGCCCGTAAAACATTAGATATTTATAACGTTCGGTGCAGAATGACCAGCCTAAGTTTGGTACTTATTCTTCAAGCTTGCCTAAATTTTGTTTATATGCATACAGCCCCTTTGTAAACTGCACAAGTTTAAATTTTTACATAATAATAGCTAATAATTTTTTAAAGCGCACTTTTGGCAGCATTATTTCACTTAGTTATGCATTGCTGGATGAGCGCACACCAATTGTAGAAAGCGGAGATTCACAAGAATACGACTCTCCACTTTGTCCTGGTCAATGCGCTGTCTCCCCATTACGGTATGATTATTAATCACCCACTCGCCCAACTTTCCACATTGCATTTTCACATGTGAAGCAAGATAAAGGTGCTATAAGTAAACTACCTGAATGTTCTTGTACGTAATAAAATCGTGTAGCAACGTGCGCACAACTTGTGGTCTATGACGAGGAAGTCGCGTTGTACACGTCAGCTATCCAGAGGAGACGATATTTAGCCCAGGTTCGAGAAGCCGCACGTTTTAAACTTTCTTGGCAGCCTCACTGGACAGGTGGGGCATTACATTTAATGAACAGCTGTGATATTTTATTTTTGGAAGACCTACGCATGTAGTTTTTTCGTGTATATGGCTGACATAGAGCAGCCCCCATGTTCTGCTGCGGCCAGCTTTAACTTACCATGAAATGATTGGCGACCTTTTACGAAGTCACGGAGCTTTTGACAATCTTGCGGAATGAAATTTGGAAGGAGCAATTTATGCATATTTAAAATGTCCTGGAAGATGTCCTTCGCTGTCTTTATGGAAGTGTGCAGTCCGTTCTAAGCCAGAATTGGTACCTGAGGGCTACGAGAAACGTAGTATGGTTAACATAATTGTGTGGGTAGCACTTACTGTTCTTCGCGCAGCTATCGCGCTGGAAAGTAACGCAGCCCAAACACCACTGGTAAAAAGAGATGGCACCCCTTCTGTAAAAGAGGTATGTCACTTTCAATTTTTTATAAGAACATCTTGCCTTCTGCTTCCTGCCCTTGGTATTATAACATTGATGCATCTTGTCTTCTGCTTTCGGCCCTTGGTATTATAGCATTGATTGCACGTGAGTTTAAAAGAAGAAAATATATCGGAAATAACAAATGCCTATACTTCTTTCAGACAAGAGCAATAATGCATTGTAAGAATTCTTGTTTATGCTGACTCTCTTCTGTCTTAGTACCCGTACTGTTCCACACGAAAAAAAAAAACTTCATGAAAATAAGAAGTGAAATTTGTTTCCAGTGCCCATGAAGTGTGGGTCATGCACGTTACGCTTCCAGCAGCTAGGTTTTATTTTTCTGTAGTAAGAGCTTATTCGAATGTGTTCAGATAATGGCTTCAGTTTGGCACTGAATACTGGGTCACCACAAGTTCGTGCCAAATGCGTTTTCATACTAAAACACGATTGTAGTGCATGACCGAATTATCACAAACATATGGCTTAGACGAACTGCAAGAAAAAATTGTTCACAAACAGTGTTTTGCGTTACAATCGAAAAGAATCACATCACGTCGTCGTTCTCTCGGACTTTATCTATTTGTACCTCATTAAAAGGTAGTTGATGTACACTGTTCACAGGTGGCAATGGTGCACACTATTACAACCGTGCAGAGTGGTGCTCTCAGTATGCACTATTTACTTAGTTTATTTTTCGCGGCCGTTAAACTTAGCGGTGAAATTCTCGTATGAGGATGACAACCTCTGAGCAACGAGTTTGTTGAGCCAGGCAGACATTAGGAGAGCAACCGTACTCACTAAATGAACTTCGGTTGAGAGCAACGCGGTGCGTAATCGTGTACGGTATAATGGTAAATGAAATTAGTTTGGCTCCGGATACGGAAATGAAATACTGCGCGTTTTGTCACTGGAGTCTTTTTTATTACTGCTGCTCCGTGAAAAATGGCCACGAACCATTCATATTTTAGTAAGACACGCTAATAGTTTAAAGAATTTGAACGCCTAGTACCTTATAGTTATCAAACAAATACGAAGAGTCTAGTTATAAAACTTCTTTTTTTAGATATTTACTTCAGTATCTGAACGGTGAAAGCCATTTCCTTTTCTTGTCATTCGACAGATCGGCAATGTCCTATATCGCGTTTAAAATTTGCTACAAGAATTGATTTTGAGAGCATCGGGAGGCCACGCGGAAGATATTTTTGCATGGTGTGTTAAAAAATTTACCCAGTGGAATGGCAGTAAGCAAAACATGAAGCAGACATGCCTATCGAAGAGCCCATAAAAGGCAATTTATTCGTTGTCTCCAAATAGGTTGCAATATAGAAGCAATAGAGATCTTAAATCAACATTTCAGTAAGAGAGAGTATTCACCATCAACTTGTACAACAATGTGGCCAATGTGATAGAAATAATGAATACACAGCATCATGCTCAGAAGCACTAGGTAACAGGCGCCAAACTACAGGATGCAGTTCCTTTTTTTTTCTTCTTCTTGTTCGCACGAAACACAGCGTAACTCACTTCCTTAAAATGTATTCGTGAAAACTGGCCAGATACAGCGATTAGGATACCCACGTGAAGGGTTACTGTATATTGATCCTATCACTATCCTGAGTTCTATGCGCCGCACACAATGTTTGGCACGTTTAATTAAATGTTTAAATACCACAAATTTTGTTGGTAGCTGCCGACAATCTACGTAAATATAATAAGATGAGCGTTGTTATGAGCCTTTTCACGATGCATGTTGCACATTGCATAAAGCAGCGGCTCTTCAAAAGTTTGCTAATTTAAAATCTACGTCGGACCCTATCCTACATACCTTCGACCCTTCTCCCAGCAAAATCCATACTGACGTCAGTGGGATAATTCATCGGAGCACTGCTCGTATAACGATCTAAAGACGCAGAACACGTTGTTGCTTATGGGAGTCGTTGACTCACCAACTCTGAACGAAATTCTTGTCACAGAACAAGAACCTCTCAAGGCTATTTTCGCTGTTCAGAAATTTCGCTGTTATACTAACGGTCGTCTTTTCAAGATCGTCATCGACCACAATTCTTTATGCTCGCTTGTAAGCCTTCGGTATCCGTCTGGTCGTCTGGCACGATGGGCTTTACGACTTCCTGACATTGTGGTAACTTACAGGCGTGACCACCGTCATGTTAACGTCGATTGTCTTTCTCGCCTTCTATTGGCAATGACACACTCAGATGAAGACACTTTCGAAAATTGTCTGGCTGCTATTGCTCCTGAATTCCCCGAGGTTACCACTTTTTAGCCGGAACAGCATAATGACGTAAGCTTGGAGCGTTTTATGTCGCGGTCCCTCTTCTAATGTCAGTAGTCGGTTATCTATCTTTGATGGCCTGCTGTATAAGACGAATTGACCTTTTCGGTAGGGCGCATCGATAGCAGAGCCACCGTTCAAGGCGGAGACACCTTTAAGCTAGTCCGCGCATCCTTTCGCTAGCGCCGGCGCCATAATGGTTCTCTCAGTCACGGTTGTGCACTGATATTAGTGTATCTTACCGGAGCGCTTGCTGTCCGCTCCGCTCAGTCCGGCATATGCTAGCAAATGCCACACAACCGCTTAGCGGGAACCCTATTGCGCTTGCGTCACCTACACTCGTGTTCCTTGCGATACGTACAGGTGGTACTATATTTATTAGGAGTTTTATGTTCGCTGCTTGTGGCATAACGATTCATCAAATCAGCTAGCTCCCGCCTCACCACCGGACAGCCATGCATGACTGCACACAATTACTATCACAAATAAAAACCGGGAAGTAAACTGCAAAGTGCTCACCTGTTGTCTTTAAGGATGCGGTAGAATTTCACGTCGCATGGCTCACTTCGCCTTGATGTGTTCGTGCACCATCGAACTATACACGAACAGCGACATCTGCGAGTCATTGCGGAAAAAAAGCCAAGGAACGTGCAACGGTAGGGTACCACATGGACCACACTGCTAGCGAGGAAGGCGAAAACCGCAAAACTGATCGCATAATGACAGAAAACAAATTGCTGCCGTTTTGGCCGTTATCAGCACGGCCGAAGGCGAGCGCGGGCCGCGCCAGCCTCGCCGCCCATAGTTGAAGGCGAGAGAGAAACGACATAGTTGAGAGAGGATTTACAAGAAAAAAAAGGAAAAGACGATTTTGGTTTCGCATCCATTTCATGGATGGCGCTGTAATTCGCGCGGACAGAAAACCAGCGGCGTTTCCGAGGCCTGTCTCGGCAAGACGCGCTTATCAAATGCGAAATCTACGTAGTTCCCTGCAGTATCTCAGAACGTTAAATCTGAGCGGAGCGGAGCATAAGCGGCGCTCTGCTAAAACTGTTTATCGCTGTCCGCTGGACGCCTTTTTATTGCGATAGCAATTATAGGCGTTAACACTTCAAGCGGATTTTTACCGTGCGCGTCGCCATCGCCGCGAGGTTCCGTTTAAAGTCCAAGGGCGATAAAATAGTCGCCGCGCGCCGTATGTGCGAGTGAAAGCGCGCGGGGGACGCGCGCCTTCGCGGAGAGCTAACGCGCTGCGGAGAGAAAACGCTACTTCCGTCGCGCGGAATAAAACTACTATCCCTACTCCTTATAGCTCTCTACTAATTTTCTATCGCAATTGATGCTTTGTCGTTCGGGCGAAACTGCGAAATTTTTTCAGCTTGTTTGCGGCTAGCTTGGTGCGTGTGTGTTTGTGAGTGCATGTGTCGAGTGCGCGTGTTCGTATGTGTGTGTGCGGGTGCGCTTGTGTGCGTGTACTCATTCGTGTGGGTGCATTTAAAAGTGTGCAGTATGTACATCCATGTTTGTGTGTGTGTGGGTTTGACAGTGTGTGTGTGATGTGCTTGACAATTTCGCAATGTGTGTGTACGTGTTGGTGTGCATGTGCACAATTACAGCTGTTTTTTGCTTATGTCAGTGTGTGTGCAAGTGTTTGTGAGTGCGCGCGTACGTGTTATGGGCGTGTACACATATTGTGTACGTACGTGTTAGTGTGTATGTGCATACGTATGCCTGTTTGCGCGTCCGTCTTTGTGTGTATGTGCATACGTATGCCTGTTTGCGCGTCCGTCTTTGTGTGTATGCATGTTTGTGTGTATGTGCGTCTGGGACACAGAGCGTCTGCGCGTGCCGGGTTTTTTGTATGCTTGCATTTGTATGCGCGCATGTATGTGTGTATGTGTCCTCGATAGTGTGTATCTTTGTACTTGTTTGTCAGAGTTTTGGTGTGTTTGTGCATGCGTGTTTGTGTGTGTCTGTGTACCCACGTTTGTACGGGTCTGTGTGCTTGTGCCCGTGACTGTGTGTTTCTGTGCGCGCGTATTTCATGCAGTCGTAAGCGCTTAGTTATTGTGGCACAGGGATTGCCGTAAAAATGTTTTCTTAAAGTTATTTGTCTATCTGTCTGCATTCACGTGTATTCATATAGGAACTCCGGTATAAACATTCCGATTAAATGCCTAATTTCCTGTTTCAGACCTTCTTACAAATGTGAAAGCGAACACTTCCTTTACCAAATTCCTACTTATTTCCTACTACTAATCCTACTAACATTTCTGTGGTAATTATGCGGACTATCTCACCAAAATCACGACGTTTTTCTTACACTTTCCGAGGCAGCGCGGTGGAGATGACAACCAATATAGTGCCGGCGCATACCATGTCTTAACTCTGAAAGCCAGGCTTGGTATCAGGGCGCCCTACTATTCATAAACATGCAGTGCCGCGCTTTCCGTCCTTGGCGTCTTTTATCCAAAGTGGGCGCCGGGCAGCTGCCGTCAGTGCCAATGTGAAGGCGTCATGTGAATGCTTCGTTTTTAACAGCGGAGCTGTTTATGCCGGGAGTATTGTGTCTGCTGATTCCAAAAATGTAGGCTGATCCTGGCGACAGTGCAGAAAGGGTTAAGCGCAATGGCACACACCCCTGTGAACTAGCGAAGCTAAGCCTGGCTAAGTCTATGAAGCGTGGTTGGGACTACTTAACCTTAGTCAATCATTGATAGGCAATTGATAGTCAATCAATAGCTAATCGATTATGGATCAATAATCAATAAATGCCAGAAAATGCTGGGGTTGACTTGGTAGTGCTTATGCTAGCCCAAATACGTAGTCAATACCTTGCGATAGCTAATCGATAGCTAATCAATAATCGATCAATAATCAATAAATTCTGGTAAATGCTGGGGATGAATTCGTAGTGCTTAGCATAGGCTTTGGTACTTGCCTAGTTTGTTAAGAAAGAAACAGCAAATTTGTCTTCATCTACACCTCGCCGATGCACCCTCGAGTAACTATTGGGAGCGTATCTCGAAGGATATGCGCTGCCTTATTGTAGACGACAGAAGTGACATAGGCGTCGTGTTTTAGACAATACTTAGACATATAAATCTTTTTCAGCTTACTTGCCATGTTTGTCAATAAACAAAACTGCGAATTTGTTTTTCTCTGCACTCCTCGCTGTTGGTAATGTCTGAAACATGAGAGAGAAATAGAGAGTATTGTGCATGCATTGGTTTATTAGAATGCACTGTGAGCGTCTGCCGCCGTATAATGCATTTTTTTCTTTCTTCTAGTTTGTGGATACACAGGAACCAATATGGACATGCATTTCAACCGAAAAAACAAAGCTATTATGCAAAGTCGATGTAAAAGTGAGCTCTCATGTAGAAAATATTCAGTTCAATCGATCTTTTTACATGGGCTATCACAAGTAAGTTTTCCTCCAAATAAAGAGATTATCATGTGCACTCACCTTCATTTATGCCTCAGCTGGACAACGTACGCCTGCACCGGCACATTCGACACGGGAAACCAACAGGAAATGCGTGTTACAGGTGGGTGAAAGTGGAGTCGGTTGTTTACTTTGTCGTAAGTAGAAATCTCGAAGTTAAAAACACTTTACTTTTCGCGTTAGACAACAATAAAGTTAGTTGTCTGCACTAATCTACAAACGTTTTCATACAGGCAACAACTGTAACAAATTTTAAAGAAGGACCATGTGGACAAATGTACACCTTGTGTATTTTTTCCGGTCACTGTTTTCATCAGCAACTATTGAAACGGTAACGGTCGGCGAAAAATGCGCTTTGATATTTCAGAAGCTTGTTGTATGTATTCGAAAATTTCAAGTCAAAATAATATTGTGTATTCTGTATGCGTGCGCGATGCGAATAGTGGTTTACATTCTCGAGCGAATGCGAGCACCAGTGATTGCGCTGGAACGTGCGATGAGTCATGCACAAATAGCCGCGGCACTTGTCTCGTAGATCAAATTATGACGAAAAATCACCGTGCTTGCCTCTATTGTCCTTCTTACAGTGTTGTTTGTGTCGCTGGGCACAAATTCGCCCAATGAAGTGTTCCATCTTTAACTAATACCCTTGGTAGTGCTTCCCCCTAACTACAGCGTGACAATATCAGCATAAGTATTACAGTGGTACGTCCTTTATATAGAATGACTTTTGAATGTAAAGGATTTGGCAAGTTACACTTTCTGAAGAATACAAGAAATACTCTGCCTTCATAACGCCATTTGACATCTATCAGTATCAACGACTCCCGTTTGGATGGAAGAACTCACCCGCTTGGTTCCAGAAGATGATGAACGACGTCTTGGGACGGTCGACGTTTAGCCGACTGAACTGGTCGTTTGCAGCACTTTAGCTCAGCTTCTGTTAGTCGCAATTTGGTAACTGCATAACGATTAGTCTGTTTCGCCTCGGCTTCTTCTTGACGCATTGCAGGGTCCATCTGACGCTTTGCCCGCTTCCGTTCGGCCTGCCCTGCTTACCGACGTTGGCGTCGCTTTGGCTCGGCATGTGGTCACCATCGCATCGCCTCCGCCTTCTTTGGATGACACTCCTCGGCGCCATTTTCCTGACCACCTCGTAATAAACTGCACAATACATGTCTGAGCTCGTCAAACGCCATAGGAAATATGAGAAGTCCTCCACAGCCTGCCATGGCGGAATTTTCTCTTCACCCCTGGCGGTACGCCACCTGATAGTGTCGAATCGCGAAGCCATGTGCCACCTTTTTTTTTTCAAATCGCTCCTATAGTTTGTCGTCACACCACCCTGTCCTTCCTACACCCGACCCCCCCTTTGCCTTCTCACCTCCTCTTCATCCTTCTTTCCTGATCTCCACTTGTGACGTCGCACACATCCCTCTTCCTCTCCACTATTTCCTGCTCTCCCATTCCACTAGATACCCAATTAACGCCACCGGGCTTTCGTTCGCATGAGCCTTAAATGTTGACGAATGCAAACAAAATCTTGATTTTGTTCCAGCTGTCTGGCTGGTCGGTTTTCTTTCGCTTGCGAGCTAACGCCTTGAAATTGTGGACCTAGCCTAGGTACCTATAGTAACCGTTCTGATATTGAACTCCTGTGCCATAGGTGCTTCTGGAACTCCCAAAACGTTTATTCATAAATATTGCAGATGTTTAAATTCGAGCCTCCTCTTTGGCAAATGTGAAACTTAAAGCTTTTTTTCACAGCCGCGTATTTAGTCCATAGAACACTGCTCGATCGCGTAATTGTGACGCATGTTTTAGGAAGAATTAGTATTTTTATTTCGCTGCTTGTTCCAATTATCTTTCGGCTTTAGGCATTCATTTTACTGCCTTTAAACTATTCCTATTTTATCGTTACTATAAATGAAGCTGCAAACAATTTTAGGGGAAAATATTGAAAATTATCAAATGTAGAGCCAATGCAGAGGCCGAACAGGGTTTTATAGCCTTTTTTCAGCCGCTGCACTGAATAGAGTCCGTTTAAGAGAAATGGTTGGCAACACTGGTGCACTATCAACATTCGAAAACTTGTTCCAAGTGTCCTTAACCATACAAATTTGGTCTGTATGATTACAAATATGAGTGAATTATGACCAAAATAGGTTCCCAGAAAAGTACAGGCTTGTCGAAATGTCCAAGAACTTGTACGTGGTTTCTGCGCCACAACTGTAATGTAATGCCTTTTAAATTGTCCCAAGACATGTACAGCATGACAATGCAAACCTATAGGAAAAGTGCAGTGTATACAAACTAACAGAAGCTACAATACTTTATGTATAACGCTTTTGAAATCACAGCAGATTTTTACACTACCAGAAATGACATTTCGATGCACAGTAAGTAAAATTCGGTATAGGAATGTGTCGCTAATGCAACTGTTTTGTGTTTCTTTAGCAAAAAATGAACGTCAAGATTACAATGAGACATTGTTGTACAGTGGAGCCAACTATTCCTGTGGTGTCTTTATGGTGCAACCAGTAACCAGATCTGGTAAGTTTCCACAACAATTTGTTATTTGATTTAGCACACTTTTGTAGCTCCGAAATGTGCAACTTCAGCGGCGGAACGCTTCATGTCACCTAATACCCACTAAAAGGTAATGAAGTTCAATACACACCATTTCGCTTACATCCTTATGCTTTGCAAATTCGGTTTGGAATGATGAATTTTTGTTGATGCTCGGTCTGAAATTTTTTTCTGTTCTGTTGTCAATTTTTTCAGTTGTGAGAGATGATTGCGTGAAATGCTCGAATGTTCATGTGACTTAACAAAGTGCGCAGTAGCCTACTAGCAAATGGTTGAATGGATTATTATGCATAGAACTTGGCATTTAGGGCCAAACTAGAACGATTCATTGACGTAATGTTTCATTTGTTTCTATAGTTATTACAGTGCATGACCTATGGTTATGGTCACTAGAAATTATTGTACCGGCCAGTGTTTGGGTTGTCATGACTAATTTTGGGTATCGAAGTGCTGTATTTCAAGGACGACGAACTTCCCGCCATGGAACTTCAATTTTGAGCAATCTTGCTTCATTATAGGAAGTGCATCACATACGGGTACATAAATCCTTCGGTGTTTTTTACGTCTATGATAAAACAGAAATAAGAACAGATGCAGGTCACTCACGGTGGACACAGTTTGTCTTGAACTCTCTCAGAAATTGAGGATTAGGACAAGGTTGCGTGCTTGGTAATGGATCTTTAAGCTTCTCGTGTCTAGACAAGGCCTAAAGCAGCCCACGACCATTTTCTCTTCCAGAGCTTTTTCTTCTGAAATCGTGTGATTAACTTGTACTTGTTAAATCGGTACGAATAATACGTAGGCAATGCTATTTGACGCTGGTTGTTAGTTTCCGTATACGAATGATTAAACATCACATTCTTGTCATAAGTAACCACATTGGTATTAAACCGCGACGACAGCCTTAAACCTTGAAGCGTCACATCTGGATCCGATGTAATACATGTTATAAAGTTTTGATAAAGGGTGTCCGCCGACATGGTGCACACTTTTTCCTGATTTCGGGAGGCAGGTTGCAGCACAATACCTAGCATTAAACTCCTAATGCCCTCGTAATCCTAACAAATACCCACAAAAGTAGGGTAATTTCTCGCATTTCTGAAATTCGTTTAACACATGCGTCGTCGGCTGTATTCGATTGGCTCTAAAACACTCTAACCAGGCATGCAAATTTAAACACCGAACTTCACTGTTATTTTTATTCTTGCACTTCCCATCACGCATCAACGAGGTGCTCTGTGTGCTCGTCTTTGGTCCTTTAGCAGATTATTCTAACAGCCACGGCGGAGTTCACAAACTTCCAAGGAACGTCCGCAGGACATGATCCTTGCTCTTCTGGTAAATCTCGTGTCAGTTGGTTAACTTGTTGGGAAACAATTTTTATGCAACAATGGGTTTGATGAATGAAGCGTATTTTTGGCATTCACGAGAAAGATAGAGTTGGAAAACCCATTGTAAAATTTAACACGTGAAACATCACGCTGGTTGTAAGATGGAGTATGAAGTGTATTCTTTGCATAAAAAAACTAAAAATTACATCTGCTGAGTATATTTCTGTAGTTTGTGCTTAACTGGCAATTGGCACCTCAGATAAACGTTATAGTAGAAGCGATTGAAATGTATGCATAGATGCACAGAGTAATACCCCTGCCACACGAGCACAAAAATATCACATTACCTTGGCAATGCGCTAGCTTTTGATGCCCGTCATTTGCTTGATTGTCCCTTCATTATTCTATGCGTGCGCCAGAACTAATTTGACTGAGAAATACGTACTCTCGAGGCCATACGTATTCTCAGTGTGGTACAATTGAAGCATTTGAAACAGCGTCTATAATAAAAAAGTAATTTATTCAATAAAAACATTCAACTACAACACCCATGGCAGGATTCTCACTGGGCAAATAGTACTTAGGTCGGCCTTGCAACCAGGTTCGATGTGGTAGACGCTATTTTTCTTTTGGGCTTCGGATTTCACATGCGCCGGCCGAAGTTTCTATAGTCGGTTGCCATTTTGCAAAAGACAGGAAGAAACTCAAGCTAATGGTACTCCTAATATGCTAACTGTTGAACTTCACCTCTCACGAAGGCAGAATACACATGTACGAACATTTATTATTTATTGCCCAAAAGCTCTTCACTGCAGAAGACGCTTTGAATCGACTACATCTTTTGTCAAATATCAATGAATATGGACGTGTGGCAGCTCCGCAGAAAAAAAAATGGCATTGCAGATCTTGAGCCCTAACAAATGAATTACGTTTTTTGTGCTCGAGTAGCACAGGATGAGCAGTGCATGAGACAATTTTGAAGCTCGGCTTCGTGGCTCGCCGTCGTCTACTCTAGCATATCCTGTCACTAGGTGTCCCGAGGAAGCCGGAAAAGCAGCAACAGCAGATGCTTTGTCAAGGTGAGGCCCAACTTCGTCGGCGTTCAAGGCATGTCCGAGAAATATTAGCGCTTCGTATCCGAAGTGACATTTATCGACAATATCGCTAAAATTGCAGCACTGCTCACTAGTACCTGACAGCTATGTTTTGCTGTGAAGCGCAAGTGATCTTGTAGAATTCCATGCTTTTCGTGCGGTGACTCGATGAGAATTGCGGCAGTGTGTGACGGGGCGTTAAAATGACACCAAAGGGATGCCCAGGTAGCAAGATATGGCAGACCAGATGATTACAGGTGCATAGAAAGCATGATACTTGTTAAAGTGCCGACGCAAATTATGAGTATAATTAAAGAAATCAAGTGCAGCCGCAGCTCAGGCTACGCAGTGCCGAAGAGATATTCTCTTCTTTTCACAAAAGACTACCCCCCCCCCCCCCCGCCTTCAGCTATACCAGAAACGTTCAGTTTGGTTCAGCATACTAATGAAATTATAGGGCGTAAACGTATGACGTATGAGCTTCTTCGAATTTCTATGTCGCGTGAAACAGAGATGAGATAGGCATTGCCCGAAAGACGCTGGCGGCAGCGAGTCAAGACGCGCTCACTTCGGTTCCCTGCATTTTCGCAACTTTTCTAGTATTTCATCGTCGCGTGTCCATGTTTATTTGCGCACATCCTTATCCGTGAAGCTGTAAGGACCACGCGGATACTCTTTTTTGCCACAGTGAGTGACTCTTCACGATTTTACGGACATTGTTGCGCTTCCGTCGGCGGCGTCTAACCAGCACTTCGGAGACCACGCCTTGGCTTAGCTCATCTAGGCCACCCAGGCAGCCTCCGGGGCGGCTCGGCGCCACTTGGCCGCTACCATGAGGGAATATCAAGTAGAGCGAGAAAATATTCTCCCGGAATAAGTTTCTGGGCTCGTCAATCGTGTGGTGCATTTAACAGGGGCCTTATAGCATAACACTATACAGTACTTTAAATGGCTATAAATAAATGCGATGTGATGCATATGTGATTTGATTGCTTATTTAGGATTGCATTTTTTGAACGTTGAAGTTGAATGGAGGCATATTCAATTTAAGTTGCGTAGCCTTTATTTTAGATCATGTGGTCGTTGATTACACACACGCACACTTTCCCGGACAACTCTACACTTGCACCGTATTCCCTTGTGATTGCTGTGGTAGACGATCAGATGCTCTGCCGTTGCCCATACACCGGATCGGCCTTACGGGCGCGATCGCGCTCGCACTTACGTTTGGGTACGGCAGCCTCTTCTGTCGTGCGCTGCACCCGCGGCCTGCCCATGGTGACAGCCGGGTACGCATCGCGTGAGGCGCGTAATGCAATGCAGATTTATCCAGTTCGTCTGGGTAGCGTGGCGTTGCAGTTCCCAGTGTTCTTATCTGTACAATTACGAATGTAAACTGTAGTGTTCTACAATACGTATGTCGTGCACCGTTGTTATATTGTGCGCAGATACGCAGTCATTGTTCTATTGTATACGTAGATGCGCAGATAGTTCCATTGTGTAAGTTGCATTTCCTGCAGTGCAGTGCGTTTTCGGCGCTCATGGACGAATCTGTAAGACATAGAAAGCTTCGCTTTAAAAGTCAATTGCTGCCGGAGTAGAAGCCGCGCCCCCTCCTTACTGCGCTGCCTCCGCGCTTTCCTCCTCTCGCGCGCGAGATTGAGCCGCAATCGCCAGTTTCCCTTACTCCCAGTCGCGAAAGACGCAGTTGGTACAGCCCGATGTGCTATCCATTCAACCACAGGCTACCGAGGGCCAAGGTACGACGGAAAGCGGTTAGTAGCAAACATACATTATTGACAGGAAGCCCTGGAAAAGTGCGTGAAGTAACGATACACTGCTAAGGCATCAAGATAAAACAGATGACGGAGCAAATCTCGCCAAGAGCACAAGCGTCCTGTGTTTACGTACACGTGCCCACAAAATAACTCGGAACGCCGGACCGGTGGCCGATCGCCGGCGGAGCACACCCGCGGAAAAATACAGCCATGGTCCGCGCGTGCGCGGCATCCCTAGCACGCAAGCCTCTCTCCCTAGTGCATCTAGATAAGCGTTGCCTTGCGTCAAAAAACTAGCGGTTTGTTCTTAGCGCTGCAAAAAAACATCTGGGAGAAAAATGGGATGGGGGCTGTGGAATCGGGGCCTGTAGGTTACAACGTGCTCGCACGCTATGCAGCGTAATCTCTACACGCACGCGTAATCATTGCGGCGTATTCGCGTCGGAACCTGCATTCATGTAAGAGATAGTCATGATTTCTGGATAGCTTGGGTGGATGGAATTCTTGAGCGCTTATAACTGAGCGGTGACCGGTGAGTTCACCATGCTCTACTTTTAATTATACCTAATGGCTTGCATTTCTGAGCAAATTATTTCGCTTAAGGAAACTATGAATTCATAGCTTATCTTTCATGTGGGCGAGCACCCCGGCATAATAGCACAGGAGCGAACTTTTCAACCTGATTATCGTGTTGCGCGATGTATTTTAGTTCTTGTTCGACTATATTCCGAGACGCATTTACTACTTGGGAATTAGATCAGAACTTTGACTGTAGCACGACGGCTCCTTTAAGAAGGATGGCTGCATGTAGTAATGTTTCCAAAATGACATCAGATTGCGTATTCCAACACGCCAATTTCGTGCACAGGAATTAAATTGATGCATTCGGCACTATATAACAAAGGTATCTTCAATGCTTCGCAGTCACAATGAACATCGCATAGTGCGCTACTTATTCATGAAATCTGGCCGCTTCGCTTTGCCTTTAGTAGGGAGTTCGATCGCGTGTCTGCGTTGGTTGGCTTAAATATTCATTTTTTGTTCAGTGTGGTGATTCATTGCTAATGAAGGTGGTGTTCTGCTGTGTGAGTTAAATGTGTATGACAAAAAATTCAGTGGGGTCCCATATCGATTACTAAGACGACTTTGAGGGCGAAAGCTTTAATGCGTTAACGCCATTTCATTTGCGATTGCTCGCTTAATTATTTCGGCTAATTAATTAAATAACTCTTAATTGCTCGTATTTCGGCTTAATTATTTTCCTACTTGCTGTTACGGAGTCTTGAATTGATCCTAATTTTTATGTACTACTCTTTGAAATTCTTAATTAATCTTAATTTTGCGTGACGAGTCTTATCACGGAGTCTCGAATTAATGTTACGTAGTCTCTATTTCTGTTCACAACCCTTAATTATTATATTATTCGTAATTATTCTGAGTTACTTAGTAATTCACTTCAGCATGCATTAATAAAGGTGTCATAGGATATTCGTGTATCGGTCTTATTAATTACCCTAATTACTTTTAATTAGTCTTCGGTACTCTTGAATTACTCTTAATTTTAGCTACTTGGTGCTTAATTCGCTTTTACATGCTTAATTGAACGGTAGAGGTGTAGTATGCTGTACCTCAAAACCAATTTTTCTTCTGTTTAGTTGTCACAGAGCCCGTGCCATAGCTTCGATTAGTTTCGTTTGGTCTAGATTGGTGTGTATCCTTGTCTGTTTCACTTTATTTTTTATAGCTTGCTCTTGCTCCTAAGTGTTTTTTTTTTTAGTACTTCGCCTTTGTGTTGTAGCCTCCTTTGTATGTTGTAGTTTGCTTTTTGTTTTGTAGCTTGCTTCAGTTTATAGCTTGCTAAAGCTGCTTTATTTTCAAGTACTTGTCGCTGACTGCCGGGTACAGCCCGACAAGCCTTCATGGCTTGGGCTGACCAGCTATTGAATTTGAAATATTTTCATGAAATAAAGGATATTATTTTTACTATAACAATTTGTAGAACACGAAAATGAAAGGTGTCTTCACAGAAGCTGCGGCGTGTTTGCTTCGTGACTCACGGTCCGATGCAGCGAAATGGCGAAAGGCGCACAATTTGCGGGCCGGCGACCGTGTTGCAGGTTTTTTTTAGCGCGCGAAGTCCAGTTGGCGAGCGGCGTCCAGCTGTCGAGTTGCATCGGCGATGATACGAACATTGTGGTCGGACTCCGTAGTGTCTTGTACAGCCACTTGAGTTGCGCCACGCTCAGCTTCAGGAATGAGAGTGGAAGAGTTCGCAGCATGCGTCGCGAACGCGCGAAGGCGTTCTGCTTCACGCTGATAAACATTACGTGTAGTCGGGTTATTCGCACAAAAACACAAAGATGTAATGCCAAGTTATACAGGAAAGAGGTGAACAAAAAACTGATCGTAAGAATTCAGTTTGATGAAAAAAAAAATTACACAGCCGCAACACATGCCATCCCCACCGGCATAGCGTCGAGCGAACAGTTCGCTACCTTGATGTTTCCCCTTTTTTTCCCGCTTTCCCACTACTTCGCGTACGCTATAGCAGTCGTCATCTTTTCGCTCCCTATTGTTTTGTGTTTCTGCAAGGCCGCGAACGCATCTCAGCGGTGAATGCACAACTGCACGGGATCGCATTGCGACCTGCGTCATTTTATCGTGTTCGCACGACCCGTGTGAGACATGCTGCGTGTGAAATGTTTGGTTGAAGTGTCTCACGTCCAAGTGCTGCGGCTGTACACTTTTAACGACAGCTCCCTTGAGGCCCTCAAAGAAGCTGTCGCGGCGTGCCTTGATCTCGGAAGCGTCGTCGGGTTGTCGAAATGCAGATTTCAGGTAGGAGCAAAAGCTTTCTCCCTCCAATTGAGCTCTGGAGCAAAGCGTGCAATGTTTCATGTGAAAGATGGACTGGCCATATTCATGATGTGGATTTCCAGAGGACGCTCAACACAGTAACGGGCGCCTGGGAGCTGCGCTCTAAAACTTGAAAATTAGTAGCGCTTGCGTATGGCTACCGTATGACACATTGTGCTTCTTCATACGATAAAAAGCTTACTCGGTCGTCTCCAAACACTGATATCCATACACTTTTGTTATAGTATATCAGCGCAACAAACACAAACAGACCGAATAAAAGAGGTGAACACAAGCGCTGACTTTCAAGTGAAGTTTATAACGTCCGCATGAAATAGACTAGAAAATCGGTCGAATATAACTGCAGTAAACGTGGCATATTGGAGTAAAATCTTTAGTAGAAACGCAGCACGACGGGCGAAGACAACAAATGGGTGTAGGGTAACAAATTTTTATTTGAAGGAACATTTATACTTAAAGAAGATGCACAAATAGTAAAAATTCAGTTCATTGCGATAACAAATAGCGATCGCGATCATCGCGACCGCACGGCCCAGTCTCTCGATCGGCCGATCAAAGTGCCCAGATATAACGAGATCAATCTTCACTCCTTTTGTCCAATTTTTAAATGTTTCTCTTCAACAGACATATGTTTTAATTAAACTTATATAGGAGTTCTTTGACATGATAAAGAGTGTGTCGACAACACTCAACGTTCCGCTGTAACATAGGTATATCCATTTCGAAAGTTTTTTGTGCTTTGTGTCTGGGAAAGATTACTGTACTTACAGAGCCTTTCATGTCCCTGGGATGCAAGATTTCTCTTTGGTGCGCACTATATGGAGCTGCGCCGTTCGTTCTGCGCCAGCCATGCCGAAGTACTGGGCTATCTATTTATCATATCTACTAAGGCGAAACACTCGCTCACGTGTGTTTCGAGACTCGCAGCCTGAGCAAAACCCTTACCCCTGAGAAGCCTAGGTATCTGGTGAAACCTTCTTGATGGGTAGAGCACTGCTGGCCGCTATCTACCAGGGGTCCGAACGGCTGCGGAAAACACTTGTTAAACTGCCCCTGCTGTGCTACAGCTGAGTAAGAAATCTTGTCCCTCAAATTAAGGGTAATACCCTGTTTCAGTGGGAAGCATTATTATCGCGAAGCATTCATGAAGCTATATTTTGTGTCTGGAACGCACCACTGTTGCCTGCAGGGTAGTCTTGCGGACCGCATTTTTCCCTGGTGAGGTGACCTCGGCACATCTGAGAGCCACGACCGAATAATGGACAATAAAACAGTGACATAAGACTAGAAAGTATGGCGGAAAGTAGATTTTAAAATTCTTTTTCAATTTTCTCGAGTATTGTACTTGTGTTTTTGAGTTATTTTTGTAATCACGTGGGATCTGAATTCGCTGAACATTCGTGACATGATGCACCATCCAGTACACGAGAAGTTCCGTGCTAAGTACAGCAAGCTTCCTCGTTTGATACAGTGCCTTATGTGCTTTTTATTAGATGATGTGGTTTTACTTAGGCTAAGATGCCACCGTATGCTGCCTAGCAGTTTAGACAAATCTTTTTTACTGATGTTGGTCAACAACTTGAAGGACGTCACCAGTGCCGACTTTCGTGGCTCTGTAACTGGGGCCTGGTTCATGGATAATACGTTTAGAGAAAAGAAGGTGAGAGCGTTCGTTCAGTCTTCTTTAGGTTTTAACAACGTGTATAGTAGAAACCTGAAAAGAGATGTCTTTTTTTTGGGACAGGAAAATCACAAACTTCACAACGCGCCATTTTTCCCTAAGAGGGCTATGACGTGCAAAAGGAAGGACGTTGAAGCCATATTGTTACGGAGTGATCCGTACATAGATCAAGGCGAGGCTCAGCAGAACGATGAAAGTGACAATTATGCGGGACACCTCAGCATGGCCTATGGCACTCCAGCTATCTGGTCCTGCGTTTCTCTGTAAGTACTTTGTAAATATATATTTCGCCTATCTCTCCCTTCCGTCACACTTTAGTGGAGGTGTGGGGTACCTCACACTTCCACCAAAGTGTGACGGAAGCGAGAGATAAGGCGAAATGTATATTTATAAAATATTTACAGAGAAACGCAGGACCAGATGTGGGGTACCTCACACCTCACAAAGAAACTCGTCAGCGGCCACCGTTTTCTACGTCTGCCTGCAATGGCGAAAGCTATGGCGCAAGATATGGCTCCTCCATCAGCGTCCACCACTTTAACGATTCCGCTTGTACACAGCCGGGACCGTTGCATGCTCTGCGGTTCCCGCGAAGTGGACGTTGAGGACTGGCAGGCGGAATATGTACGCGTGAGCGCTACCACCTTACTCCAATGTTGGCAAATATGACATTGCAGCGACGCGACTATTGACTCCAGAGCTGATGAACAAGACTGCTCACGTGCATGTAGCGCGAAAAAAAAGCACACGCTAGCGCTCTCGACCTGATTGATCGTGGTATCTGCCACTACCAAGATCCCCGCGGCGCTGGCTGTCTATATCAACCATGGCCACGGCGGCTACCTCTTCGCGCCGCCTCCCGCAATATATTATCTAACAGGCACTGCGAGAGTACGATAACCACGGAGGTGAGCTCCGCGGCTACGACTGCTGCAGAAAAACCACGAGGCTTGTTTTAGAGGCCCGTTGGAAGGAAGATCGCCGCGAAGATATTTACGTCGCGTGCGCAGACATCTGTGCCGTAAAGCCAATGCGGAAATAGAAAAGGCCAGCCGGGTTGGGAACATTCCTGAGAGATCGCAGATGGCACACCTCTTCAACCTTTAATGTGCAAGAATTATTGAACAGTTGACGCCATTATAAAGAAGTGCCCGCGGATTCAGCAGGCGAAAAGCCGGCGCATTATTCAGGCGTTTATTAGTTTTCGCAACCTGCGCCAACATCCCCTTGCGAATACTACGCGACAACACAGCCGCCACCTTCTGGCGACTATGTTGGCCTGTCATCTGCTTCACTACGTCGCTACTTGTGAACGCCGCCAATGCCTTTAGCGATCTGCAGCGCTGCTTGCTGGCCAGCTACAACCTATCAATATCCACGCAGAATCATTATTTTGTGTTGGCCTAGACCCCTTATCCCATTGGCTGCGTCCACCTCGTGGTATAAATTAGTTGCAGTCACTACGGACTACACCACTCGCTTCGATTTCACCAGGGTATTGCCGACAAGTTCTTCTACAGATGTTGCTGATTGCTCTACAACGTCAATCTCTTTCATCGAGCCCCAAAGCAGCTCCTCATCGACCACTTCAGGCACTTATTTTGAAGGGTGGTGGATGATATGCTTCGTGCCTGCTCCACTTACCACAACCTCACGAGCGCTTATCATCCACAGATAATGAACGGACCGCGCAACTGAACCAGACCCTGAGATGCAGTAAACGTACGTTTCAATTTTTTTTTTCGAAATACCCATAAAGGCCCTCCAGAAGAGGGTATTACATAGGGGGGGACAGACGAACATACTGTCACAACATTTTATGATACCGTGCTTTGTCTTTATCACCGTGCTTGGAACAGCAGGTTACTATTTGTCACCTTTCCTTATATTTCGCATGACATGACAAGATTTTCGTCGCTTTATTTACTGTTTCGCCGCCATCCTGCCTTATGATTCGAAACTCTCCTGCGTTCAACTGCTCAGTTGTCACAGCATATGGCACTGACGTCGTTGATTGACGTTCACCACAAGATGCCCGTTATCGACTCTCTGCGTCGCAAGTATCCCAGTAGAATCTTTATGGCAGCCGCCACAGAAGCGTTCAGCCGCTCCCGGATATCTAGTCCTTTTATCATCGCCATTTCGCGGCGTTGGCCAACCAGAGAAGCTTCACTCCCCTTACACTGGGTCCTACAAGGTACTACTTCAACTCGGTAACGTCAATTGCGAAATCGCTTCTATGGTCATTGCTTCTTCGACCTACCCGCTGCCGACTGACGTTCACGTTTCTAGACTAAAACCTTATCGCGCTGTTAATTAGCTATTTGCCGCCATAGAAAGCGCAGCGACGGCGCTTCAACTGCCGATGCATGAGGTTGAGGCAGGATCTGTACACTGATGAACGCGAGGTTCGGCAGAGCAAGGAAGACGACGATCATGTTGGACGCGTTCGCGGTTGGCAGTTCAGCCCTCTTGTTCTGCATTTCTCTGTACATGTTTTTGTAAATACACACTTGACTTAAATCTGGCCTCCATCACAATATTTATGCAGTTCAGATGTAATACCAATCCCCCACAACAGGATGCGTCAAAATTGTGTTAAGACAAAACTTGCCCACGCAAGCCATGCAAACCTAGCCTAACGAAATATCTTACAACCCTGGTTCGTTACCCCGAACAACTTTCACATTAACAGCCCAACAATTACGAGCTAAAGAGATAGAGCCGGCAGCACGATAGGTTTTGCAGAATAGACGAAAGGGAAAGGTGGAAGAGGCAGATAGGAAATGGAGACTACCAAGTTCCCGCAGCGAGGCAATCCGGGAGTGCCGTCTAGGTGAAGCCAAGTACAAATAGGTGCATTGCCTTCATTAAGGCCCCTAAAGACCAAATGACTCTACGTTGGCCTAACCCCCAGCATCCCTCTTTTCTTGGTCATGGTTAAGCCCCGCATGGCCCCGATTTGTTCTGGTCCGTGATGTGAAAACACACGAAGCGCCTGCTTAATGGGATGCCATTACGGAGCCCAAACGATATATTTCACAGGTCGTGCTTACATACAGTCATTACGAGGGATATTGCTTGTATTGATGCTTTTAAATACCGATAGTATTTCTTGTGTCGCAAAGGGTTGTAAAAATAAAGGCTTTTCATTCTGAGTTTGGATAAGCTCGCACGTGTCAAATACGGGCCCGCTAGAGACCGCAGATGCAAATAAAGTAATGAAAGTGTACAGCTAGCTCTGTCCCAGATAATATTTCTGATTAACTTTCAGATTTCTAAGGGTAGTATGCGTTCCGTCACGGAGAAGCATTGCGTGAAACCAGCCTAGATGAAACCAGCCACTGCTAAGTTCCAGAAATCCAGAGTACCATTCTCTTTGGGACAATCATAACTGCTTGATTCATTTATTGCGACATTGTTTGAACGCGTTCAGGTCATAAATTGTGCGCGTTATTATAAACCTTCTGAATAACTTATATTTTACTTGGATTTGTTGTCGCAACACTAGTGCAATTCAGGGTTGACGAATTCTACACGCTTGTCTGCGTTAGTTTAAAGGAAATGTGATGTCACATTTTCCTTTTCTCTAAGAAACTCATTTTAAGTCTTATTTGCATTATTCAGCCAAAAAATACTGTCCCAATCATCTTCCTGAATTGTAAGTCATTGCGTCGTCGTCGTACAGTCAGCGTGATGCCCTTATGCTCGTGGGCTCATGGGAGACCTTGGCAAGCATGTGCCTTAGCATTGTGGGCCGATACCGGATGCAGTGTATACGCATGTAGTCGAAGTCATGGAAGTCTCAAAACTACCATTATAATTTTAAATAGATGTGATTTCAGCTATATGGTGATTCACTAGATTGCTTGAATGCTAATCACGTTAACTTCGACAGTCATCGTGAGATGGGATCTGCTGTAGATTTCTTCATTCCTAAAGGTATTATTATTTTTAGCAATAGCTTTGAGTAGGAACCTTTATCAAATACCTTGGCGAAGTAAATCAGGTTCATATGTGCACAATTGTTGATTTTCTCCCGGAACGTTATGTACTATTAAAAAAAAGCTTACGATGTAGTGATAGCCCCCACGAAAAATCGCGATGAGTTGACGGTAATAAATTATGTGTGTTAAGGTAATTCGTGTGGTGCTTAGTAATGATACTTTCCAGTAACTTGGAGGAAGTACTCGTAAGATACATAGGCCTGCAATAGCCAATGTGTGATGTACCGCGGCCCTGTTTAAAAGGTAATTACCTCGTTTACAAGCTATAGGAAAGGTGCGTTGTTTAATTGAATATTCAAACATTATTTTTACTTATTTAGCAACCTACTGGCATCCCGATATAAAAAAGCTTATTTGGTATGCAGCCACGACCAGCACTTTTGGTAGCGTTATAGCGAAAAGGTGTAGGGTTCGGAACACCTTCATTAATGACGAGGTCAATTAGCGGAAGCTCGGTCTGGTGAAACTGGCAAGTTCGGGACTGTTCTATCATCGCGCGTGAGGACATGCGAAACCCGCACTAAATTTTAACTGTGCTTGCGTGCAAGATTATGAACATGTTTAGCGCTATATTTATCAGCTGTCACAGAATCTGGAAAGGGTCGGGCCACGAGCCGGAGTGAAAGTGGTGTTTTCGGCGCCCATGGAACTTTCCCGCTTGTGCAAGGTGACAGATCCCTGCAAAGAGAGGCCTTCAGGATGTTCTCGAAAACCAAGATAAATACGTCCAATGCAAACAGGCAGCTATCTATCAGATCCCACTACAGTATGGGAAACGTTTGGTTGGTCAAACTAGGTGTTAACTCAATGAACATTTGAAAGATCACAACTATATATAAAGATCAAATCACGCGCCATGGTTTCTCAGTGGCTATGGTGTTGAGCTGCGGAGCACCAGGTCGCGGGATTGAATCCCGGCCACGGCGGCCGCATTTCGATGGGGCGAAATGCGAAAACATCCGTGTGCTTAGATTTAGGTGCACGTTAAAGAACCCCAGCTGGTCCAAATTTCCGGAGTCCCCCACTACGGCCTGCGTCATAATCAGATCGTGGTTTTGGCACGTGAAACGCCACAATTTAATTTTTAATTTTATGAAGTTCAAGAAAAAAAAAACGGTGGTAGAGATTGTCTTTGCGAGAAGCATTTATTTGCATGTTCAATAGTAGGCCGGAACGAGGATAAATGCACGTGGGTAATCATAGAGGTCATGGTGATAAGACAGTTAAGTGACGATTGAATAAGCGCACCTTCCCTCTGGCTTTCCAAGAAAGCAATGGCTTACCTGTAAAAGAGGGCGCAGTGAAAGTGCGCATACCATAATATCTCTTGTATATTAGCACATGTTCTGTTTCGAAATCCATGAGTGGTAAGTAGCATTTCGTCTGTCCTGTACCCCCCCCCCCCTCCCCATCTCTGTCCGCGTCTTCTAACGCAAAACATATAATCGAAATGCATAATCAACTTGACCAAATTTCCCCCTTGTCCGTATATTAGCCTCCATTGCTTGCTCTGTGATATAGTCTCCTCTTGCAACCAGATAAATAGAAAGTCTGAACTAGAGCCGTTCGAGCATGTTCACTAAAAGGCGCTAAACAAGGGTTATCCTTCGGCATATCAGCTTGTGGGTCCGTAGTCTGAAGTTCGTGCCACGTGATGACTGAAACGAAAATCAATACAGGATGGTTGATACTTCTGTTAAAAGAAAGTGATCATAACACGAAATTGAAGTTTGTACTTTAGGAGGCAGTGGCAGCATTGTTGCACATTCTGCACACTGTTTTACTAATTACAGTTTCCCTGGAAGGGTGAAGTAATAACGGAAATGGCAAGCACGTGAAGTATGTGCCTGGCATGCTCGCTAAACAGCACCCCAGACGCTACCAGGAATCGTCTATATTCAGCACGATTATAAGCGCGTATGTGGCGAAATTGTGTCATTACAGCTGCGGCGACAACGCACGCGAGCGCACATACGCGTGTTCAAAGGTAAGCAGACGCGCTAAATTCCCCTGAGCCACCGCCGTGATTGGTGATGGTTGTCGGTGATCACCTTCAAAAAATGGAAGGGAAGTTTATTTATACAAAAACATATTAACCAGAAAAGGTTTCATAATAACCGGGATTATTTCACGCTCGTTTCAAAGGCTACTCACTTCGACAAGGATGCATTCGAGCAATGTATCTAAGTCCAGAAACAATATAGCGTTTGGAAAGTTACATACTTTTCGAGTAGAACCGCAAAAAGAGTATCGAACGCTGTCGCCCGTAAGCGCTAGCCGAGTTAGACCGCAAGAAACTTCCAAAGCACTATCAAATTTGCTCCCCTTAGAATTGTCAACGCTACCGGCCACGTTGTTCACGAAAATTACTCAGTGATAAAAGAAATGACACCAGCATATCACATTCACAACAAATATACATCATTAAGAGCACCATTACGATAATAAAAAAATTCTACTCTTTCAAATGACTACTTTCATAACCATTAAGCGGGCATAAAACGGCAAAGTGTGACTGTAGACGAATTCGAGGCACTACCTTCTTTACAACCATTATGGGTTTAGTGGCTGCGGCCAATTTTCCCTGCGAAATTACTCAGTGAAAAAAGAAATGACGGCTAAAATTTTCCATTGGAAGAAATATGCGTCAAAAGAGGACAATTTTTTAAATAAAGTAACCCTTTGTAATCTTTACACGCGTACTTTCTCAAGGGTGCAAAAACGGGCAATGAATCGCCATTTCTCGAACTAGCATGATGGTGATTGCATGACGTACGTACGTACATACATAGGACACGTTTTCGGTGAAGCCCGGCATTAAACACGTGCCAGAGTCAGTTAGTTTTTAGTTACTGCGCAAACATAACCATAGGAAACATATTGGGAAAGTTTAGTGTTAGTGGTGCTGTTAAAATAATTACGGTTTATGGTAGGAAACTAGGAAACTCTCGAACAAAAATATCTCAGTGCAGTGCAGCCTATATGCCCACCTACAAGAACATTTTTCATTTCTTTCACTGATAGTAAAACAGTCATCTATTGAATACATGCTTAATCCTAGCATATATTTGCATAGTTTACAAATATGCGCGTGTAGGCACAACCACTATGCTGCAGCTTAGTTTATGCATACTCACCTTAGCCTATTCCCTTTTGAGTGCATTCACAGTGACAAATGGAATATATTTAGTTCGGTGATAGTGTCAACCACTACTTTCTGACACAAAAGCTGTGCAGTATCAAAAAAAAATCTTAAGAGAACTAATTGCGTCCGAGACTTAAAATTTCTGCGGGATTATAGGGTGTGCTGAGGGTGGTAAGTGAGCAAAGTTGGATAGTGTGGGAGTTAAATTCCAGTTTATATAGAAAAACCCATCTTCTCTCGCTACTTGGATGCCTAAAATTATGCCTGGTGTCCGGGAACACCACAACGTTGCAACACGCGTATAATACAAGTGGGAGGGATTGTTATATGTTATGTCTAGTGTAAGGAAGAATACGAACGCCATAGCGGGTCACGCTCTCCAGTCATTTCTTGTCTAATAAACGCCTTTACAGTAGTAATGGTTTATATTGCTTGGGGTTATTTAGGCGTCTTAAATATAGCGGTTAAATCCTGATTGCGCACCATTTATGACAGCGAACTTAGCGGGTAGTTTGCTTTATTTAGTATGATAACTGAATGTGACATGATTTTCACCACATTTAGCGTGGTCATAATAAAACTAATATGCACTAATTCTGGTGGGATCATGTACTAACTCATACATAACTCAATCTGCAGCTTATTTGCAGTTTGAAAACATATCTGGCATGTCATGCGGCTCAAAGTTAAAATTTGTGTAGTATTCATACCCTATGTAAATATTCACTCAAAACTTTTATTTGAAGCCCGTTGAATGTCCCCCCCCCCCAACCCCTCCATCCTAGCGAGCTGATTTTGACACCTAATTTGTATTTCGTAGATATACTGGTAAAGATAAGGATATGTGCTTTTAAAAAGGCTCTGAAACAGTTTTTATGGAGCTCAAGAGATGCATTTGAAATTAAAAAAAATACTCTTTCACATACACTTTGCAGAAAAAAATAGTTACCTGCGCTTATTAGAAGCCGAGCTAGTTAAATTTACTACACAGTAAGCTGACCAAGCATCAGGAGATCACCAGGCGCAGGTTACAGACACACTCATACAGGGACCCCTACGTATACTCCTACAATTCCCCGGACAGAGTAAGTCCGTACTGTCACCTGTGCAGCGAGCTAGCTACGCTCATTCACATGACTGCGAGGAGTATCCCCTTCCTCACGATTTCCTGGCCTCTCCCTCACCTTCATCGTGGCTGGAGGTGCTGCTCAACTCCAGCCCGGACATCCAACTCGGGTCCGTGCAGCGAGCTGAAAATGTAGCTGTCACGCATTGCCTGGTGGCAATCCGGCCTTCCTGATGAGCCCATGAATTATCTCCCCACTCTGACGAATAAAGTTGTCGCTCCCTCTGGCTGCTTGCGTTTTCTAAGCGTTACTTCCCTGCGCAAGCTCTCGCCTCCGTTCTAACTGCGCCTTGCTAAGGCTAGAGACAGTAAAGTAACACTATCTAAGGCCAAATCGAAACGCGCCAAGTGGCTCAACGCGCCTGCTTGCCAGTGTTCAATGCATAATAGTGTTCTGTACTGCTTGTCGCTGCATGCGTCCTTGGGGTAATGGTTTCAACATCGGGCTTCTATACTAGATTTCAGGTGTTCTAACTCTGCCGTCGGACAATTATGTGCTGTTTATTGATAAAACATTACTTCGTTTAAAATAGTGATTTTACGAAGCAGTTTGAAGCAAGAAGGACGAAGTTTAGGCAAATATATGTGCTAACCATCACTCCCATGCATATGCTGGCTGACAAAATATCGCGTCGGAAGTTCGTGCACCATTAAGTAGGTGGCAGTGAGCATAAAGAAGTTCTTATTATACAGAAAATCAACTATTCAATCATATATGGCGGTACGGATATTTTTGGACATCAAACAAGAGCTCCAGCGGAACTGTGCAACAAATGACTCCAAATTCCTAGCCGAAGAATGCTACGCTAGAACAAATAAGCACAAACTTAGGTGTCTAGGCTTGCGGTGCCCTTGGTGGGGACCTTGGCGAAACTGCGCCGTGACAAAAAATGGCCGACGCCGCAAAGAGTAAAATCAAGGCGACACAAATGCTCCAATTGATGGCAAATTTATCAGGGAGGTGTCTGTAAACGAAGTAAATTAATGGCGTTGAAAAGACAGTTTGGTACATTAAATCTCGGTGGGAGTCGAACGCAGGCCTCCTGGGTGCGAGACGTGCACGCTTCACTGAAACCGCATTTTTTTATTATATTGTCACGTAGTAGTGACGCTGAAGAAAACAGTCGTAAAACAGTGTACGACGAAACGGGTTGTTTATTGGGCGAACCTGTGCCCACAAAAGCAAGGTACACTCAAAGCACAACGATAGCGGCGAACACAGTCGGCGATCGTCAAAAAATCTGTTCTGCGGCGAAACGCGTCGGCTTTTATACCTGAGTCATCGAAGGTTCTAGATTAATCCCTGATGCCCGCGTGTCTTCCAGAAAGTTCTAGACAATTCGCGTCAGTCATGCAATCAGATAACAGAAGCGTCGGTGAAAACAGGCAATGGAAAGAAGCATCGATAATGTTCTAGAAACTTCCGATACAGGCGCGTCCTGCGCCGAGCGATAACGTTTAACATTTGTTAGCCGGTGGAAAGCGGCCACCGGTGAAAGATAAACATGTATACGTGTCAATACCCTCCCCTTAAAAAGCATCGTCCCGATGCTACAAACAAATGTGAAAGCGTATATAAACAAAACCACGCGTAATAAAGAAAAAAAAAGTAACAAAGTACCTAAGTTCGTCAGCGGGCGTAGAAAGGTTTAAGACGCACCACATGGATGACTTCAGGTCGTGCCCGGCGACGCTGTGATTGCGAAATGCCGTCTGGCACGACCTCATAGTCCAGTGCGCCAATACGTCGGATAATCTTGTAGGGTCCGAAATAGCGACGCAACAGTTTCTCGCTAAGTCCTCGTCGGCGAATCGGAGTCCAGACCCAAACACGGTCGCCGGGCTGGTACTCGACGTAGCGTCGTCGTAGATTGTAGTGTCGGCTGTCGGTCCTCTGCTGGTTCTTGATGCGCAGGCGGGCGAGCTGTCGACCTTCTTCGGCACGCTGCAAATAAGTGGCAACGTCGAGATTTTCTTCGTCAGCGACGTCTGGTAGCATAGCGTCAAGCGTCGTTGCCGGGTTCCTTCCGTAGACCAGGTTGAACGGCGTCATGTGCGTCGTTTCTTGCACGGCCGTGTTGTATGCGAAGGTCACGTACGGAAGGATGGCATCCCACGTCTTGTGTTCGACGTCGACGTACATTGCCAGCATGTCGGCGATGGTCTTATTTAGGCGCTCGGTAAGGCCATTCGTCTGCTGGTGGTAGGCGGTGGTGCGGCGATGGCTTGTCTGGCTGTACCGCAGAATGGCTTGAGTTAGTTCTGCCGTAAAGGCCGTGCCTCTGTCGGTGATGAGGACTTCTGGGGCGCCGTGACGCAGGAGGATGTTCTCAACGAAGATTCGGGCTACCTCGGCGGCACTGCCTTTGGGCAAGGCTTTTGTTTCAGCGTAGCGGGTGAGGTAGTCCGTAGCGACGACGATCCATTTATTCCCGGACGTCGACGTCGGAAAAGGCCCCAGTAAGTCCATCCCGATCTGCTGGAACGGTCGGCGAGGTGGCTCGATTGGCTGTAGAAGTCCGGCTGGCCTTGTCGGCGGTGTTTTGCGTCGCTGACAGTCTCGGCATGTCCTTACGTAATGGGCGACGTCGGCAGAGAGGTGAGGCCAGTAGTATTTTTCTTGTATCCTCGCGAGAGTGCGTGAAAAACCGAGATGTCCAGCCGTTGGGTCGTCATGGAGAGCTTGCAGAACCTCTGAACGCAATGCTGAGGGTACCACGAGGAGGTAGTTGGCTCGGAGAGGCGAGAAGTTCTTCTTTAGGAGAATGTCGTTTTGCAAGAAAAACGACGCCAATCCTCGCCTGAACACCTTCGGCACAATGACGGTCTTGCCTTCCAGGTAGTCTACAAGGCTCCTGAGTTCCGGGTCGGCTCGTTGTTGTTCGGCGAATTCGTCGGCACTGATGGGTCCCAAGAAAGTGTCGTCATCCTGGTCGTCTTGTGGCGGCGGTTCGACGGGGGCGCGAGACAAACAATCGGCGTCAGAGTGCTTTCGCCCGGACTTGTAAACGACGGTGATGTCCAATGCTTGAAGTCTCAGGCTCCAGCGTGCGAGGCGACCTGAAGGATCCTTCAAGTTAGCTAGCCAACACAAGGCGTGGTGGTCGCTCACAACTTTAAAGGGCCTGCCATAGAGGTAGGGGCGCAACTTTGATGTAGCCCAGATGATGGCGAGGCACTCCTTTTCTGTTGTGGAATAATTTGCTTCCGCCTTCGATAGCGACCGGATAGCGTAACTTACAACCCTTTCTAGTCCGTCAGTCCTCTGCACAAGCACGGCGCCGAGTCCTACGCTGCTTGCGTCGGTGTGGACTTCCGTATCGGCGTTTTCGTCGAAATGCGCAAGTATTGGCGGCGATTGCAGGCGTCGCTTCAGTTCTTCGAATGCTTCGACTTGCGGCGTCTCCCACTTGAACTCGACGTCGGCCTTCGTGAGATACGTCAGTGGCTCAGCGATCCGTGAGAAATTCTTGACGAAGCGCCTGTAATAGGCGCACAGTCCAAGAAACCTACGCACTGCCTTCTTGTCAGCGGGCGGAGGAAAGTTGGAGATGGCCGCAGTTTTCTGAGGGTCGGGGCGCACTCCAGACTTGTTGATGACGTGGCCCAAAAACAAGAGCTCCTCATATGCGAAGCGGCACTTTTCGGGCTTTAACGTGAGTCCGGAGGTTTTGATTGCTTGAAGAACTGTTTCAAGGCGCCGCAGGTGTTCTTCGAAGCTTGAGGCAAACACAACGACGTCGTCCAAATAGACGAGGCAAGTCTGCCACTTCAAGCCTGCCAGTACTGTATCCATGACGCGTTGGAAAGTCGCAGGTGCCGAGCAAAGACCAAACGGCATGACCTTGAACTCGAACAGTCCGTCTGGTGTTATAAAGGCAGTCTTCTCCCGGTCCCTCTGGTCGACTTCGATTTGCCAGTAGCCGGTTTTGAGGTCCATCGACGAAAAATACTTTGCGTTGTAGAGTCGATCCAAGGCGTCGTCAATCCGTGGGAGGGGGTATACGTCCTTCTTCGTGATCTTGTTGAGCCGACGATAATCGACGCAGAAACGTAGGGTTCCATCCTTCTTCTTCACTAACACCACGGGGGACGCCCACGGACTCTTGGACGGCTGGATGATGTCGTCGCGTAGCATTTCGTCGACTTGGTGCCTTATGGCTTCACGTTCGCGCGCCGAAACACGGTACGGGCTCTGACGGAGTGGGCGGACATTTTCGTCGGTGATGATGCGGTGCTTGGCGACAGGGGTTTGTCGAACTTTTGACGACGACGAGAAGCAGTCCTTGTATTGCAGGAGCAGAGCTTTTAGTTGTTCTTTCTTATGCCTGGGAAGGTTCTGATTGACGTCGAAAGTTGGCTCAGGTATTATAGTCGTCGTTGCAGGTGCACTGGAATCCGTGAAGGCGAAAGCACTGCTGGCTTGTACTATTTCGTCGATGTAGGCGACCGTGGTGCCTTTGTTAATGTGCTTATATTCGGGGCTGAAGTTCGTGAGCATCACCCTTGCTTTCCCTGCACGTAGCTCAGCTATGCCTCTAGCGACGCAAATTTCACGGTCGAGCAGTAAGTGATGATCGCCCTCGATGACGCCTTCCATGTCTGCAGGCCCTTCGGTACCGACGGAAATCATTACGCTGGAGCGCGGCGGAACGGTGACTTGTTCTTCAAGCACATTCAAGGCATGGTAACTGATGATTGTATCGGGCGGTATCGCTTTGTGTGTTGAAAGCGTTATCAACTTGGACCTTAAGTCGATGACTGCACCATGTTGGTTTAGAAAGTCCATGCCTAGGATGACGTCCCTGGAGCAGTGCGGCAGGATTACGAAGCTCGCCGGGTAAGTGCGGTTGTTTACCGTGACTCGCGCTGTGCAGATTCCAGCCGGCGTTATTAGGTGACCTCCCGCTGTCCGTATATCGGGTCCTTGCCAGGCCGTCTTCACCTTCTTTAACTTGGCGGCGAACGCGCCACTGAAAACTGAATAGTCGGCGCCAGTGTCGACGAGAGCGGTGACGTTATGACCATCGATGAGCACGTCTAGATCGGTAGACCGGCGTCTGGCGTTGCGGTTGATTCGTGGCGTCGGATCACGGCTGCGTCGGCTTGCTCTGGTGCTGCTACGTCGCGTCGGAAGGTCTTCGTTCGGCGGCGATGTGTTGTCAAGGCTGTTGCTAGGCGGCGTGCTGATATCTCGTCGTGATGATTCGCGAATCGTCGTCGTCGTCGGCGGCGGATGATCTTCGGCATTGCGTCGTACAGCAACCGCACCTCCATCGGTTGCTGCTTTTAGTTTCCCGGGTATGGGCTGGGAGATCGGCCCCGGGTTGGGCCGGCATACAGGCGGCGATGCGGCGAGATGTAGCGGCCTGGTGACGGCGAGCGTGAGGGTCGTCGTGGTTGCCACTGGGCTCCGGCAAGGTAGTCGGCGATGTCACGTGGTCGCTCGCCAAGCTGTGGACGTGGCGCGTTGACGGCGAACCCTCGTAGGCCCATCTCGCGGTATGGGCATCGGCGGTAGACATGGCCGGCTTCCCCGCAGTGATAGCAGAGCGGGCGGTGGTCGGGGGCGCGCCAAATGTCCGTCTTCCGCTGGTAGCTGCGCTGGGCGACGGGCGGGCGTGCTGGCGGCGGCGGCGGTGGACGACGGAACTGCGGCGTTATGGGGCCCTGGTGCGAGCGTGAAGGAGGGCCTTGACGACGGGCAACGGCGGCGTAAGTCAGCGCTTCCGGCTGGGGTTGCGGCGATTGCGGCTGCACATCAGGAACTCCAAGTGAGCGCTGAACTTCTTCTTTGACGACGTCGGCGATAGATGCCACTTGAGGCTGCGACCTGGGAAAGAGCTTCTGCAGCTCCTCGCGAACGACTGCTCTGATGGTGTCGCGCAGGTCGTCGGCGCCTAGCGCTTGAGCATCGGCGTAATTGGTCAGGGCACGGCGGTTGTATTGCTTGGCGCGCATTTCAAGCGTCTTCTCGATCGTTGTGGCCTCGGAAAGAAATTCGGCGACAGTCTTGGGCGGGTTGCGCATCAATCCGGTGAATAGTTGCTCTTTGACACCCCGCATCAAGAACCGAACTTTCTTTTCCTCGGACATATCGGGGTCGGCGTGGCGGAAGAGGCGAGTCATCTCCTCCGTGAAGATTGCGATGTTCTCGTTGGGCAATTGCACTCTGGTTTCTAATAAAACTTCGGCCCTTTCTTTTCGCACGACATTCGTGAAGGTCCTCACGAAGTTCTCGCGAAATAGGTCCCAAGTCACCAGGGTGGTCTCTCTGTTCTCAAACCATGTCCGAGCAGCGTCATCCAACGAAAAATAGACATGGCGCAGCTTGTCATCGTCGCTCCATTTGTTGAATGTCGCGGTCCTCTCGTACGTCTCCAGCCATGTTTCAGGGTCTTCAGCTGATGATCCACGGAAGGTCGGTGGCTCCCGAGGTTGCTGCAGCAGGATGGGGGACGCTGGGGCTGCCATTGTGGTCGTTGACTTGGCCTTGATCGATGTGGTCTTCTCGGGAAGAAGTCCGTATTCTGGCAAAAGTCCTTGCTGCCTACGGCTAGCTCGCTGGTCCTTGGCGACGTTGGTCTCGTCCTCCGGTTTCGGGCTTGGGTCGCGGCTTTGCGGGGGCGTCCGCTGCATGGACACAAAAGCACCTCCACCAGATGTCACGTAGTAGTGACGCTGAAGAAAACAGTCGTAAAACAGTGTACGACGAAACGGGTTGTTTATTGGGCGAACCTGTGCCCACAAAAGCAAGGTACACTCAAAGCACAACGATAGCGGCGAACACAGTCGGCGATCGTCGAAAAATCTGATCAGCGGCGAAACGCGTCGGCTTTTATACCTGAGTCATCGAAGGTTCTAGATTAATCCCTGATGCCCGCGTGTCTTCCAGAAAGTTCTAGACAATTCGCGTCAGTCATGCAATCAGATAACAGAAGCGTCGGTGAAAACAGGCAATGGAAAGAAGCATCGATAATGTTCTAGAAACTTCCGATACAGGCGCGTCCTGCGCCGAGCGATAACGTTTAACATTTGTTAGCCGGTGGAAAGCGGCCACCGGTGAAAGATAAACATGTATACGTGTCAATATAGATAGGGGGCCTGAGGCATAAACTATGACATTTCCAGGCAAAACCTTCGGTCTTTCTTCTTACTTTGCGAGTGTATCTTTCTGAGTATATGGTCGGTGATACCGATGAATGATTAATCGAATAAATGTTTCCCGCAGAACGATTAATCTTCATTGATCGCCTTAATCGACCTAATCGCTTAGGTTTTCGAGAGTTTGAGAGCAGAGGAGCGAGAATTTTGAAATAGTACTGCAATGGGGGCGCACAAGCAACGATGGTGAAGCTGTGGTAGAGCGACTGTCAATTGTTTCTCCGAGTTCCGAGAGATGCCGAGACCAGCGCTTCTCCTCTCTTACCCCACACCGCAGACGCCACCAAGCCGCCCGAAGCAGGAGGCTTGAAATGCCCTCGTAATTCAAGGCATACTATAGCTACCCAGCCTTTCATCGTAGTGCTACTCGCAGTCCACTAAAGACGTGGCAAATCGATAGGGTCCGAGCATATATTCTGGCATGGTGGTTGTGTGGCCACTCAAAGAAGGTGTCGGTTTAACCCACACATCCTAGTCAATTGCAATTCCTTCACTTTGCAGAACAAGGCATGTCGTTTAAATTCTCAACCAGTAACATTCCTTTGCTTAGTGCATATTGAAATTGCTTGTATATTTCAGTTGGACTTCACCTTTCACTTCTGCCATTTTTCTTATTCCTTGTTTAACTATAACGTGCAGGGATTCACTAGTGCCATGCGTCTTATTTATTTCGGCACTAAGTGCCATTTTATATCATATATTGTTTATCTTTTTCAAAAGCCACAAGTGGCAACTATATTTAGTCTTTAACAAGTTAAATATCATACTTTATTAAGCGTTTACACAGTTGTGTTTCAAACTTGGTTCCACCTCTCAAACAATAAAACAGACTTCTACAGAAGTAAATGACAGTGTTTCAACCTTCCTTATTACTCCAGTCAAACATTTCGATTAATCAATTAACCGATGAAAAACCCTGTATCGAAAGCGCGGGTATTTGATCAGAGGCTAAAATGATGAATGAATAATCGTTAATCGAATAAAACCATTTATCGACTATCCCAGTCTGAGTAGTCAACCTGGGTCACCGCATATGTACAGCTGGCCATGAGACACTGAGTATGCGTTCTTCCTTGACTTATGCCCATGAAGAGTATAAGCGCACATTCATCAGTGGCGGAGGAAACCGAAATGCGGAGCTCCGCATCCGCGTGGGTAACGGAGCCGAGATGGGCAGATGGAGCCTGCATGGGTGATGCGTCGTCTGAAAATGTGCAGACTAGAGAGTAGACGAGGCGCAAGTTCACTGGGTACACTCTCTGCAGTCATGACCCGATGCCCGTGCGTAAAATGTCGGTGATGGGCGTCCATGAAGGCCGGCGCGTGCGACAGCGTGGTCTACATAAAATGGCGACGAAGAACAGCCAGCAACGTCACCTGCGTCGGAATCGCCTGAATTGTTTGCGTCCAAACAGACGATCCAGCGGTGGCAATCTCTAGATAGCAAATGCGGACCCTAACACTATGTATGTGCTGGCTGCATGCGGTGGTAGCGATAGGGGGAGTTGGAGGCACGTTATACATGTTGTATTTTAGATACTTCCATTGCCAATGATTACAATATAACCGGTGCCTTATTCTACCGAATAAGCAAATTGTTCGAGCGTTTTCGGAGCACTAATCCGTAATTGAATTTTTCACATTATATTTTACTGATTCCACGTTGGAGGCCTAGGAATTGGTTTGTTGATGGTTTGTTTGGTTGTAATTGGTTGTTTGTTCGTGTTTTGTTGAACGTGACCCAAAAGCACCCGTATGCCCACGGCGTTGGTGATAAATCATCGCTAAGAACAGTCAGCAAACAGACTGCCTTCTTGCCAGCGGGTGTGAGAAATCGCATATACAGGTTTCCTCTCATTGATGAATCAATTGGACAGTTTAGCACACATCTGCGAAGTATTATATTTTTGCTCACGGAGCGTTTAACGCGAAAATAATTTGTATAATAGCAAGCTTTTTTATGATACCGCAATATCTGCGTACTGTATCAGTACTCTGAGTTTATGTGTGTCGGATAGATCTGAGTTTAAGAGCTCGGCACTGCTACCACATTCCGACTTAGACCTAATAAGACCGCCCCCCGACACGTTTTTCATGAAATGCTCACCTTTGTTCGTACGTACGGTGAATTCCATTACGGCGCACACTTTATCGTCACTGAGATAGCGTATACACATAGAAACATGGTCCGGACTTTCTGTAATGTGATAAATCAAACATAGAAAAGCCAGGTGTAATGGTTAGGGCACTCGTCACACTTTGCATCAATCCACACATTAAAGGGAAACTGAGACATCCATCCAAATGTAGCAATTGCTACAATGGAAACCCAACCGGGTTCCTCGAAAGAAAGCCTCGCAGTTGAAGAAAAATTCGTCCTGGTCCGGGACTCGAACCCGGGACCACCGCCTTTCCGGGGCAGCCGCTCTACCATCTGAGCTAACCAGGCGGCTAGCAGATGACAGGGCGAAGTCGAATTTGTCGACAACTCGAAGCAAAGGCAAGTGTATGACGTAATAGTTCAGCGGAAATCCGCTAGGTGGAGATAAGTAATTAAAGGCAAACTGAGACATCCACCCAAATGTAGCAATTGCTACAATGACAAGTGCTACAGGACGAATTTGTCTTCAACTGCGAGGCTTTCTTTCGAGGAACCCGATTGGGTTTCCATTGTAGCAATTGCTACATTTGGGTGGATGTCTCAGTTTCCCTTTAATTACTTATCTCCACCTAGCAGATTTCCGCTGAACTATTACGTCATCAATCCACACAGGATAAATGAAGGACAAGAGGCAGCTCAGGCTGAGTTACACAGTTTGTTTTACATAAGGCAACGGCACATTATATAAACGCCAGTGAACAGAAAATATTGCAATACGAAGTGAGGCCAGGAAGAGAAGAGTGAGCAAAACACAAAGTTGTCCTATGACTCGCTAACAGTGTCCTCGTGTGTCTGAGTCCTTATCGAGTGACTCATAGATAGCAATTACATCATTGAATTCAATTGTGGGTTATAACCTGCCTAAACCACGATCTGATTATGAGGCATGCCGTATTGGGGGACTCCGGAGACCACCTGTGGATCTTTAACGTGCCGCAAATGCACGGGACACGGGAATTGTTGCATTTCGCCCCCGTCGAAATGCGGCCATCGGGATCGGGATTTGATCCCGCAACCTCGTGCTTCGCAGCGCAACACTATTAGCAATCAAGTTATGAAACTGGAAGGAGTGCCTCACAATTCATCAATAGTAGTGCGGAAATGAATCGGGCCTGAAGTGGGAGCCATGTTGATGGTTGAGGTGATGGTAAGCCAAGCCATGGGTAGCACACGTTTCGAGCCGCATCCAGTAGGTGGCTCATATGGGGTGGCGTGTTCACTGCTGTCGCAAGGGTCTAGCTACCGGGACATCAGAGGCGTTTAAGGACCCCAATTCAAAGCCTCGAGCTAAATGCTTATTTGAATAATAACACGATAACACTAAATAACGTTCAAACTATTTAATTTATGGCACACATTTTCATCTACGCGTACAAATCGAAGCTCCTGAGTTTTCAAGGCATATCGGCTTAGAACAAATTATCAAGATGGCACCAGTTTCGAGATATGCGGGGTAAAACTTGCGAGAAGAAGGTGCTGTGGTTCCGCTTGCTTTTTTTTATGATAACGATATTTTATGCATTGAAGCACATCATTAACTGGAACACCAGTATACTTTGTTCGAAGCTTTGAAAATTATTATCTGGAAGCTTGTGTAGTTCTGAGAATTCATGTCAAGTCTAAATACGCCTTCCGATCTCACTTGCTATGATTGGTAGATTGACATGTGTGCCGTAAAGTATGTAATGGTTACATTGTGTAGTTATGTTCAATATTCGAATAAGTATTTTTATTTCTCGTAGAAGTAACAAACGCCCCTTACTGAAAGTCAGCTCAAGGCGTAGAAGTGTGCAATCTGCCACCGGTAAAAAAAAAATTGGGGCCGCATAAAAAATCGGGGCAGCTTCACACTAGTGGTGCGAAGTCTGAGCAAACAGCGATGCTATTTTTATAATCTGCTTCACTCTCTCTCAGCTCTCTCTTCCCCGCTCAGCGAAATAGTAGCATGTAAGGAGGTGGCGCATCGTTGCTAGGCGACGCCCGTGACGTCATCGCCAAGCGGAGGAGTTTTATGCGTGCTCCACCGGACTACTTCCAGCTTAAACAACTTCGCTGTTAAAACTCCCCATCCCGGCCGTGCGCAGACAACAGACAGGCACGCAAACATGTAAGAAACACTATATTTCGATGGTCCCAGGCAGTTACGGGACATTGGTGTTCCCTCGTTTCCAAGCAGAAAGATGAGTATAAAATGACGTATAACTTGTTCAAATATGACACATTATTGCTTCAATGCAGCGTTCTTGATCATACCACGTTTTCTAATCACCACGGGCAGGTTTATCAGGTTCCCTTGCTCGTTCTTGTGGCAGAAGGCATCGTCATCCGCACACGCGCACAAGACGACTACTGCGCATGCCTCAGCCCAAGAGCGCAAGGTATAAATACCAGAGCACTTTGTAATAAAGGCATTCCTTGTTCCTTCATGTCTGCGTGTTACATGGTGTCAGAAGTGGCGAACGCGGTTTAACACCGTCGTTCGTATTGACAGCGTAGCCCTCCACGTTGGAAACGCCCCAGCAGGAACCGTCGCGAAATCTTGACAAACATGGCGTCATCAATAATTTCGCCGCCGAAACCGCTGGACTCAAAGGACGACGCCTTTCATGGCTGGACCGTCTGGAAGAAAGACTTCGACCTGTACGCAACGGTAACGAAGCTGAAAGAACAACAAAGGAGGTTCAAGCGGCAAAGTTCATAATGGAAATCGCAGAAGAGGCAAGGCGATCTTTCTACACTTTCACGTTTGAGAATTACGACGACGAGCAGGACATCAAGATACCCACCGTAAAGTTCGAGGCGCACTTCAAGCCAACAACCAACCTGACATTCAATGAATTTCGCTTTGGCTCCAGGAATCAGCAAGAGGGTAAGTCGTTCAACGATTGGCTCACAGAGCTTCGGACGCTCGCACAACAATGCGAGTTTGGCGCACTAGAAGACCAAATGCTGCGCAGCAGAATTATTCTAGGAATCAATGACAAAGTTCTGCAGCCGAGACTCATTTTGTAAAATCCGTCTTACGCCAAAACTTTCGAAATCTGCCCTGCAAGCGAACAAGGCAAGGAACGTTTCAATGAAATACAGACGCATGTGCTACTAGAATAGATGTAGTGAAATCAAAAGCCAACACTTGCTTTAAGTGTGGCTTCGATAAAGGAAAAAGTGGAAATTGCCCCGCTCAGGGTAAGCAATGCCACAAATGCGGAGGCCGCAACCATTTCGCACGTGCATGTCAAAGGCCGTAGTCACGACAGCGCAACGAAGGACGAAATGTACAAGAAGTTCAGACAATGCATCATGAAGAACTGTTTCTTCAAACACTTGAAGTCAGTGCTGTAGATCGAATTGATCGTTGGTCTACGGGAGTTGTTATCGCAAGCGTGTATATAAAATGCAAGATTGACACCGGTGCGAACTGCTGTGTAATGCCTGAAGCGGTGTTAGGTCGCATAACATCCCAGCCTGCACAGCCATGCTCTGCTACACTGCGCACGTTTTTCGGTCACAAAGGAATTGCATCAAAAAAAGACTAAGCTGCCCATTAGCCACAAAGGACAGTGCACGGAAGCAGAATTTTTTATTGTCAAGCCGAACGTCCCCGTCACACTGAGTGGCTGCGTTGCTGAACGTCTGGGCCTGATAAGCCGCATAAGTTCAATTGATGCATCTGGTTGCAATACACCTCAAGGATTTGAGAATGTCTTTCAGGGCTTAGGAGAACTCAAGGGCGTGGCCTACCACATACAGCTGAAGCCCGGTGCTCAAGGTACCGTAAACCAGCAAGAAGAGTCGCTGTTACCCTTTAAGACCACGTGCAAGCTGAAATCCAAAGGATGGAAAATGACAGGGTCATCGCAAAGGTAACTGAGCCAACTTCTTGGTCAAGCCACATGGTAGTGGTGGTTAAAAAGGATAAAGTGCGAATATGCTTAGACCCGTCAGATTTGAATAAGGCTATCCTCAGGGAGCACTACCCCATGCCAACCTTAGAAGACGTAGTACCGCGTCTATCGGGAGCACAGTACTTTTCCACCTTGGACGCGTAATCGGGGTTCTGGCAGGTGAAGTTAGACGAGCCGAGCTCAAGAATATGTACTATGAGCACCCCGTATGGCAGATATATTTATTGTGCATGCCGTTCGGCATACCGTCGGCTCCAGAAGCTTTTCAACGAGCAATGCACGGAGTTGTAGAGGGTCTTGCTGGTGTAGCCGTTGTTATGGAAGACATTTTGGTTTGGGGAAACACTCGCGAGGAGCACGATAGCCATCTGTGCAAGTTGCTGACGCGTTGCAGAGAAAACAACTTGAAGCTTAACAGAAAAAAAGGCCCCTTTCATGCAGCCCCGAGTACGTTAAATGGGCCATGTACTCGCCAAAGAGGGACTCTCCTTGGACCCTGATAGACCAGAGGACATTCTACAAGTACCAACACCCCCAAAATCGTGAGGACCTTGAAATATTCCTCGGCATGGTCAACTTCGTGGCGCGCTTCATGCCCAATATATGTCCGCTGTTTCTGCTCCATTTCGAGGGCTTTTCAAGGAAGACATAGCGTGGAATTGGTCGGAACTGCAGGAAAATAATTTTCAACATCTCCGTGACGCTCTCATGCAAGCACCAGTTCTGGCATACTTTCGGCAGGACCAACCCGTGGTATTGTCGGTTGATGCTAGCTAGTACGGCGTGGGGGCCGTGCTCTTGCAAAACGGACAGCCGGTCGCTTACTCATCCCGTTCGCTAACCGCAGCACAACAGCGATACGCGCAAATTGAAAAGGAGGCCTTGGCAATCGTCCATACTTGTACAAAGTTTCAAGATTACATATTTGAACAGCCAGAAGTAATGGTACGATTCAGATCAGACCACTGGAATTTATATTCAAGAAGCCTTTGTGTGAATGCCCGTTACGCCTCCAACGCATGAGGCTAGTACTTCAAAGGTTTCCAATCACCGTTACGTATAAGCCAGGTAAAGAACTTCTCTTAGCTGATGTCCTCTCAAGTTTTCTAAGTAAAGTGCAACTGCAAGAAGAAACTGAGCAGTTTGAAGTCAATGCCGTTTCTTTTCTGCCTATTGCAGACGACCAGCAACGAAGTATCCGGGAGACAATCAAGGACGACGCACTTATGTCGCAGTTGCTTTGTTATACTAAAACAGACTTGACCGAGACAAGGCTGCAAGTACCGGATGTCCTGCGAGCCTTTTGGGCCTACCGCGATGAGCTACATACCGAGGACGGTCTGCTGCTTCGGAGCAACAAGTTAATCATCCCGCCAGCCAAGCGCCGGGAAGTCCTCCACTTACTACACGCAGCCCATGGAGGACAAGAGAAAATGAGGTCAAGGGCCCGACAGGTGATGTTCTGGCCTAGAATGAATTCGGACATTGCGTCACTTGCAAATTCTTGCCACGTATGCCAAAATACAAAAACAGAAACGCTAAGCTTCCAGTGCTAAGTCATCCGGTGCCCAGCTTACCTTGGCAGTCTGTTGGTATGGACTTGTTCTACTACGGGGGCAGTGAGTACTTGATTATAGTCGATTTTTACTCGTTCTTTTTCGAGATCAGACAGCTTCGCCATAAAACAGCGCAAGCAGTTATCCAAGCATGCATGGAAATTTTTGCAACATACGGGATCCCTGCCAACATCTTCAGTAATAACAGGCCCCCATTTAGCAGTACAAATTTCAGGTCGTTCATCTCTCATTTTCACGTCAACCACGTCACGTCCAGCCCCTACTATCCACGCGGAAATGGCATGGCAGAGCGTGCCGTTCAATAGGCAAAAAAGTTGCTCAAGAAATGTTCATTTGGAACCTTTGAATTTTGCAGCGCCATGCTGGAATGGCGAAATTCGCCGAGAGACGACCTTCTGCAGTCCCCATCATCAAGATTGATGGGTCGCCGCACCAGAACCAGGCTTCCAGTACTGGACCGTCATCTCAAGCCAAAGACTATACCCACCGAAACCGTTCGAAGCCATCTAGAAGGCATTAGGAGTAGGCAACAAAAGTACTACAAATCTGCTAGAGATCTTCCAGATCTTCACAGCGGGTCGGCAGTGTCAATGTATGACACCTTACAGAGAACCTGGGCTCCAGCAGTAGTTTTAGGCACGGCAGGCACGCCACAATCCTACAGACTCGGCAGCGGACATCTGCTTCGCACGAGAGAGCATATAAGAACTACAAAGGCAGAAATACAGGATCCACCTTTCCGAACGTAACCGCCAGGTGATACTTGAACTCAGGAGGTGACGCCTGAAGATGGGCTTCGTAGGAACACGTGCCAGCGCAGACAACCACAACGGCTTCCCCTGCCAGAACGCCGGACTTAATCACGTATTCCAAGCTTTTTTCCCCTGTTGAAGAGAAGATGTGGCAGAAGGCATCGTCATCCGCACACGCGCACAAGATGACTACTGCACATGCCTCAGCCCAAGAGCGCAAGGTATAAAGGCATTCCTTGTTCCCTCATGCCTGCGTGTTACAGTTCTCAAAATTTTATTTATCGTTGCCATTTGAATATCAGCCCTTGCGTATTATCCCGATGCGTGCCATTTTTGAGTACGAATATTTTCAATGTTTTACGCGCCTTCTTTTTATTGTACACACATCTATATTCACGCTTTCGGTGATTATGTTGCGCTTTGCAAACGCTGAAAATAATTGAGCGCCCATGATTGAACATGTTGTTGCCCAGCCAACATGTTTAAACAGCGGCTTATCAGTGGTTCTCATTCAGATGGTAAGTGAGTCGTTTGTAAGGTCCCTACGTGACCTGTGTAATCAGCCGAATATTTGAATTTTTCAGTTGCAGTTTATTTCAGTACCATCCATGGAGCTTAACGTTAACAATGTGTATGTGGTAACGAAAGTCGCTGATGAACAGATGAGATTCCTGTTCAGTACAGGAAAATAGCTTTTCAGTAGCAGCACGTGTGACAACAAGAACAAACAGCATTTTCATGTTATATAGACAAGCGCATAATTCTCAAATGACGGGAACTGTGGCTCCAGCGTTAACCACATCCAGCGTCCGAAATTCGATGAGCTCATCATCATCATCATCAGCAGCAGCAGCAGCAGCAGCAGCAGCAGCAGCAGCAGCAGCAGCAGCAGCAGCAGCAGCAGCAGCAGCAGCAGCAGCAGCCTATATTTATGTCCACTGCAGGAGGACGGCCTCTCCATGTGATCTCCACTTACCCCTGTCTTGCGCTAGCTGATTCCAACTTGCGCCTGCAAATTTCCTAACTTATCACCCCACCTAGTTTTCTGCCATCCTCGACTGCGCTTTCCTTCTTTTGGTATCCATTCTGTAACTCTAATGGACTACTGGTTATCCATCCTACGCATTACATGGCCTGCCCAGCATCATTTTTTCCTCTTAATGTCAGCTAGAATATCGGCTATTCCCGTTTGTCCTCTGATCCACACCGCTCTCTTCCTGTCTCTTAACGTTAGGCCCAGCATTTTATTGCGATAGCAATTATATGGACACTCAAAAGCAGATTTCTGCCGTCGCCGTCGCCGTCGCCGTGAGGTTCCGTATGACGTCATTTGGAGATGAAATCGTCGCCGCGCGCCGAACGCTGTATGTGCGAGTGAAAGGGCGCGAGGGGCGCGTCTTTCACGGGGAGTGAACGCACGGCGGAGAACAAACGCGCGTTCTGCGCCGTGCTCGCTTAAGGGCTGCAGAAGTAGGCGTCTCTTTTCTCCTTTACAATCACCATATATGTAGAGCAAACGCGCCTTCTTCGGACGCGCGAGAGGCCGTGGGGGAGGGGGAGGGAAGGGAGGCGACGTTTAGCTGCGGCACCAAGTGCCTATTTATATCAGAGGCTCCAGCAACAGTCACCAACGCCGCACGCATTTTGAGCTAACGCGGGCAAAACGCCGATGGCGTCGACAACAGTTCTGCGTGTTGCTACCAAAGCCGCTCACCTTACTTCGTATGACATTGCTGTGTTGCTATCGCATTCATTGCTTCGCCCTTAGGGCGAAACTGTGACATTTTTTTGTTCCATCGCTCTTTTTGCGGTTCTTAACTTGTTCTCGAGCTTCTTTGTTAACCTCCAAGTTTCTGCCCCATATGTTACCACCTGTAGAATGCAATGATTGTACACTTTTCTTTTCAGCGACAGTGGTCAGCTCCCAGTCAGGATGCCGTATGCCGTATGCACTCCTACCAAATTTTATTTTTCTGTAAATGTCTTTCTCATGATCAAGGTCCTCTGTGGATAATTGACCTAGAGAAACGTACTAATTTACAGACTCTAGAGGCTGACTGGCGATCCTGAATTCTTGTTCTCTTGCAGGCTATTGAACATAACCTTTGTCTTCTGCATGTTAATATTCAACCCCACTCTTACACTTTCTCGTTTAAGGTCCTCAATCAATTGCTGTAATTCATCCCCATTATTGCTTAATAGCACAATGTCATCTTCAAAGCGAAGGTTGTTGAGATATTCGCCGTTGATCCTCACTCATAAGCGTTCTCAGTCTAATAGTTTTAATACTTCTTCTAAGCATGCAGTCAACAGCATTGGAGACATTGTGTCTCCTTGCCTGACCCCTTTCTTGATAGGTATCTTTCTATTTTTTCTTGTGGAGAACCAAGGTTGCCCTCTGCACTCCTTGTAGATACCTGCCAAGTTATTCAAGTATGCCTCCTGTACTCCTTGATTACGCAATGCCTCTATGACTGCTGGTATCTCTACTGAATCAAATGCTTTTTCATAATCTACGAAACCAATATAGAGAGGTTGATTGTACTCCGCTGAATTCTCGATTACCTGATTGATGACATGGATATGATCCATCGCAGAATATTCCTTTCTGAAGCCAGCCTGTTCTCTTGGTTGGCTGAATGAAAGTGCTGCCCTGATTCTACTGGAAATTATCTTCGTGAATATTTTCTACAACAATGAAGAAGGCAAGCTAATGGGTTTATTATTCTTCAATTTTTTTAACGTCTCCCTTCTTATGGATGAGTATAATGTTGGTGTGGTGTTCTTCCAGCTTTCTGGTACACTTGAAGTCGTGAAGCACTGCATATAAAGGGCCGCAAACTTTTCAGGCACGATATCTCCTCCATCTTTGAATAAATCGACTGTTATTCCATCTTCTCCAGGAGCTTTTCCCCTGGTCATGTCTTTCAAACCCCTTCTAACTTCATCACTAAATTTAGAAGGAGCCTCTGTATCCTGTTCATCACTACTTCGAATGAAAGTAGATTGGCTGTTCTGGGGACTGTACAGGTCAGTATAGAATTCCTCCGCTGCTTTTACTTTGTCACCAAAATTGCTTATGATATAACCCTGCTTATCTTTCAGTGCACACATTTTGCCCTGTCCTATTCCAAGTTTTCTTCTCAGTGATTTCGTGCTGCGTCCATATTTTACTGCTTCCTCAATCTTCTGCACGTTATAATTTCGGATACCCCTTACTTTCTTCTTGTTGATCAGTTTCGATAGTTCAGCGAATTCTATCTGATCTCTCGTGTTTGACAGTTTTATGTTTTGCCGTTTTTTATTAGGTCCTCTGTTATTTGGAAGAGCTTACCTACTGGTTGTCTTGGTGCCTTACCTCCCACTTCAATTGCTGCTTCTGAGATCAACCTAGTTACGGTTTCATTCATTACCTCTATGTTGTGTTCATCTTCCTGTTATAAAGCTGCATATTTGTTGGCGAGCACGAGCCTGAATTGTTCTGATTTTACCCTTACTGCGTCTAGGTTGGCCTGTTTCTTCTGACTAATTTTATTCTTTATCTCTTCAAATTGAGAGAAATACTAGATCTCACTAACCTATGGTCACTGCACTTTACCCTTCCTAACACTTCTACACCCTGCATTATGCTGGGATCGGCAGAGAGTATGAAGTCTATTTCATTCCTTGTTTTTCCATTAGCGCTTTTCCAGGTTCACTTCCTGTTGCTGTGCTTCGGGAAGAAGGTATTGATTATTCGGAGCTTATTCCTTTCCGCAAATTCGACCAACATCTCTCCTCTAGTGTTTCTAGAATCGATGCCGTAGTTGCCAATTGCTTGCTCGCCACCCTGCTTTTCCCCCACTTTTGCATTGAAGTCGCCCATGACTACAGTATACTGAGTTTGTACCTTTCTCATTGCTAATTCAACATCTTCCTTTTGAGACTAGTTCTTGGATTCTTGAGATGAGTGATAGTTGATTGCAATGGTAAAAACCTTCGTTAGCTCGGCGCACCATAGTACCAACACTTGCGTACGCTGTTCACATAGAAAATTACACTACACGCACTACACAGTTGCCGGTGAGCGAGTCACTGCGGACTTTCCCTGATGAGGTTGCGGCGGTGTTGTACAGAACGGCATTCCAAGGAACGGCGTTCCTGGAACTAGTGCCTTTCGGGAGGAATAGAGGAACGCCACCGTTCCGTTAAGGGTCGGTGGAACAGTAACGGTAACGCGTTAGGCTTACGAAGGAACGGCAGAGGGAACGGCGTTCCTTCTGTACACGTTCCACGGCACTGAACCGACGCACGCACGTACGCAGCACATCATGCTGGGTGGATGGGCGACCGCGTGAGGCGCAAGGAACTACCGCTTGCCTGTCACGGGACTATGGTTAATTTTTTTCGTGAGTTCGTTATATTGGTGAGTTCAAACACGGGACTTTACTAAGTTGCGAATATGTATTCTGGATATTGTTACCCGCTCATACAGCAATATTGAATCAGCTTTCATTAAACACCTGTGAATTGTTCATTTCGATGCGGTTTGTTGTGCAAGAAGTTTAATTATATTGGTGCATGTGAGTAGCTTTCTATTTGAATATCTGTAGCGCCGCATCCTGACTCCGCATTTTAAGACCCAAATCGAAAGTGCTATATATGTTGCACTTGTAAAAAACGAGCACCAAAGTTACAGTTAGACATGTCTGGAACGTTATAGAAATTATAATTTTAGAAATTTGTCTAGTAGCGTTTCTTTGTATTCTTTTTATCCCCAGATATACTTCTGCCGGTGATGTTCAAATTCGTACAATATACGTTATTCGATGTTAGTTGTAAATAGCTTACTTTATTTGCTCTAGGGTTAACTTACACTATATTTTAATTAAGAAAATTTAGGGGCAGCTTCGCACTAAGTGCTGCGAAGACTGGGCAAACAGCGAAGCTTGTTGCCCTTCCCTAGCTTTAACTTACCTTTCCTTTGCTTAACTTGGTTTTGGCTTGGCTGGTTCTTAGCAAACTTAGCCGACCTCGAGTACGATACTCGGAGACGGCGCGCAGTCTTCTCAAGACCACTTTATAGTCCGACGTAGCGTTGAGGCGGGAGCGCGCTCGGCGTGTTGGCTCGGCACGGGGAGGCCACGCCAGCGAAAGCGCAGCACTCTATATATATAGTCCGGCGCGTGGCGTGGCCGGCATATGCGGTGTTCGTCGGCGTGCCCCGGCTGCAGCCGACCTCGAGATGCGACATGCTGCATTTCGCGCCGGCCGCGTCACTCAGAATCAACCGTACCCGCGTCTCGTCGAGCGAGGTGGCCTGATGGATACTGGTGGCAGCACGTACAGCGAGTTGGCAGTTTCGTATCATCCTGAAACTCCTAGTTTCGTTTAGAATGCGCATGCTTCTAGGCGGCGCACACGTTGGACTATAGAGGGGTCGGTTTTCGCGCCTTCCATATTCACCGCTGTTCGCCAGGCCAGCTTGCGTGACGAGACGCGGATGCGGTCCATTCAGGGTGACGAGGCCGGCGCGAAATGCAGCATGTCGCATCTCGACGCCGGCTGCAACCAGGCCCGCCAACGAATGCCGGATACGCCGATCGTGCCTCGCGCTGCGGCGAGGGTAGCCTGGGAGACGGTGGTAACCTTGGCAAACGATGACGTCACGTGTGTTGCCTAGCAATGCCTCGCACCAGCTGTGCGAGGCGTTGCTAGGCAACGCGTGGTGACGTCATCGCCAGGCGCAGTTTTTGTTCGCACTACGCCGCCTAACCACGAGCTTAAAGAGCTCCGCTGTTAATAAATAAAATGTAACGTCAATTTAACGACACGCTCCAATGTTCGAAGTGTAACTGCAGGGCGTTCTTTTCGCATTAAAGGAACTTGTAACGGGAACTCGCTTCAACAATTGGTAAGGAATGGGGAACGAGCGTTCGTTCGTGTTTTAGAGGAACGTGTACAACACTGGGTTGCGGTTACCCAGCGATATTGAAACAATAAAGCTCAAACTGCCACATCAGAGCAATATCTTGCGTTCATCCTTTCAGAGTCGAATATTATAAATGCCTACGTCGCACAGAATACAGCGCACAAAGGAGCGGTGTTACCACTCCGCTTGAAGCAACGGCGCTCGCCCTGCGGTGAAGGACAAATATTGAGAGGCCGCAGGAGCTCACGCTCAAAAATTCTTTTTGGCATTACACAACAACTAGTTTAAAGAATGGTGATAGACAATCATGAATTTCCTGGCTTGAGACTTCCTAAAATTTCAATTTTTTCTGCAATATATATTTTGTCCCATCCCGGACCATGAATAATTTTTCTTTAACTGCGAGGCTTTTTTTCCGAAAAAACCTCATAAATTTCGCTTGTAGCTTCGTGCCACAATTCGAGTGGATGCCAATTTTGTCCTTTCGAGAATTTTCGCACACCTTGTGGCCTTCCGCAGAACTGATTTGCCAAATTCAATGCCTCACTTTTCAATTTGCGGTGAAACATGAATCTGCACCATTTTGTGCTACATTGATTACATTTTGTATAGCTTCTTTTATTTTGAGCTTCAAAGTTGTTTAGTGTTTAGTTCCATTATTCATACCTAGAAAATGTTTTAAAAGAGAGACTTTGTAAAGTGAAAAAAATAACAAATAAGAAACTCACCTTTGACATCATGAACTATGCAATTGTATGAGGTACCTTCCTTGTTTCGTGCTTTCGTGAAATTCCAGACGAGATTTTGAGACTTCCTATGATACAGTAGAAACAAATACATGGGTATTTACTGTGTATATTTCCTATGCACTGCTCTCTACACTTACCATTTCCCTGCTTGGTAATACGATCGGTTGAGCGCAATATGCGTCTCATTCATGAACGTTTTCTGGTCGTTTAAGCATAGATAAGTGGCGTTCTGGGTGGAATAGTAGATCCATGTTTTATTTTCATTTTTTAAAAACTGTAAAATAATAAATAATTAGGAAAGCCCTTCACATTGATTAGGCTCGACGAGAAATTTGAATGCGACCTAATCACAATATTGCACTGTTGACGCCAAGAGAGTTGGCTATTTTAAATGTGGTTTTCTTTTGCAACTATTAGACGTTTTCTGTTTTGTTAATTACTTGAAAATGATGTATACTTTGCATGCAATAAACATTTTTCTAGGCAAACGGAATGTTTGAAGTAGCTCGCGTTGCACATTTGAATGCACGAACTATATAATTTCGTGCTTTAAAGCCCTAAATGAAGAAAACGGAATAACACGAATTTGCAAGAATCCTAATTAATATCAGGCAATGTTTTAGCTTTTATGCGCTGATATGTTACTTTTCCCGAACACTTTCTTTACCATCAATTTAGGCATTTCACGCAGTTCACCAATAAAATCAAGTTCACGGTCGCAATCATATTTATCTTTCCAGACACCGGCGAAACATTATGCGGCAAAAATGCGTGAACGCCTTGGAATCGTTGACCTATAAAACTTCCTGAAGCGCATAACAAGCTCGCATAGCACAAAATTTGCCCGCATATCATATGTTTGCCTCTCCATGCTAATAAAATCTGACGCAACCTTTTCTTCTCGAAGAACAGCATAAAACAATACAACGCTATAGGCATAACTGCTGGAATGTATTTTGTATTCCATTGTCCTTTATTATTGCACAACCTCTTAACCAATAAGCGAGCCAGGCAACATATTTCCGCATGTCGAAGGTATCGCTTCACTTTGACTATAATCATGCCATACTTTTTGGCACAAGTTTTAGTATAATCAGTTGCTGCACTATTTGTTGCGTGCGCCTGTACCATACCGACAAATTTTCATTCATTATGATTAACCATAATAATTTTTATAATATATGTTATATATGAGTGCACTAAGTAGTTTTAAGCATCGTATCCGGGTAGCGCTGTAGCATAAACCTTAATTGTAACCTCATGGCCCCTTGTAACATCACGCTCTAGGACACACATAAATATAAATTTAGAAACTTTTCCCGAATTTTCGTCGGCTCATGCGAAGAACCACACAGCTCCAAAAACGGTGTTCGTCTATTCTGTAAATTAATTTTACTATCAGCAGACGGAAATTTGAATAAGGGCTTGCTCTTAATGTTTACAAAATTGTTGTATCCTGTCGCAGCATAGAGCATTTGTCAGTTGCAGCCGAAGGGTGAATCACTGAACACGCTAAAAAGGCTAGAAAGTAATTTCTGACTTTCTAAGATACAGTAGAAATAGATGCATAGGTGTGTACTGTGTAGATTTCCTATGCTCTGTTCGCTACACTCACGCTCGAGCTGTTTGGGGGGGCGGGGGGGGGGCATAGAAACATTAGCCAGAGACCACACGTCGACACGACGCCGCACGGGAGGCAGCTTCTGTTGCTCAGCAAAAGCAGGAGGGGGGAGGGGGGAAGAGTTGAGCTGATGAAGAACACCCACGATCACTACAGTCCGTCCTCAGCAACGGGGCCGAGGCAGATACTCGCTATTCAGCCTCTTTCATTTAGAACTAGCCATCTCGCAAGACAGGCAAAAAACAGCTATTGGCCAAGGTCGGATTTCCTGGAGCATGCTCCCCATCGCTAGGAAGGCAGATATCCATCCATTCGCATGATCCCCTACCACCTTCTTAAGCGACAAGACATTATTTTGAGTGAGGTTTTGGTCAACTAATAAATAAACTACACATAGCGCAAGTGTAGCAATGTGCGAATCCTATGCGCGATTTGAACTAAATGTTACTCCAATAATTTTCTATTCATGGACGATTTCAATCCGGTGCCCGTCGCAGTATATATCGTGTTCTAAATTATTTATTTTATATTTTTTTTCACGGAAGAAACGGAACTTGGTTTTAGCAGGGTTAATTTTGAGGCTGTTAGAATGTGACCAAAGTACGAGCTTCTCAAGGAATTACATCTCGACGCTAGATCGTCTTCATCAGTTCCGGAAAGTAGGATAGTGCTATCATCGGTATATATAATAAATTATGAGCTTGCGTCAATACTGACAATATCGTTTATATATGCGTTAAACAAAAGAGGACCTAAATGCTGCCTTGGGGCACACCATATTTTATATGGAGGGAAGATGCATGGTAATTGCCAATGCACACACACTGAGTCCTGTTGGCTAAGTACGAACGGAATAGTTCGAGCTTCTTGCCAAGAACCCCATGGTCAGAGAATCTTAGTATAAGTTTTCGCGGGTTGTTCAAGAGCTACGATGACGTGCCGTTGCATCGCAGCACGATACCTAAGGGGTGCTGATACGGCTTTAGCCTTGTTAGCTTTGCCACCTACTAGAGAATAGATTCATCCTAAAGAAAACTAACGTCCTCTATACATATGCAGCCATGGTCTGTCTGCGCATAGTTCTTAGCATCAAATGGTGGCATATATTGTCGATTTCACCCTGAGACCTCAAGACATATACCAAGTCCTTAAAGCGAAGCTTCATGCCAGGTTCGAGGGACCTTTCCATACATACCTGGCCTCTAACGCCGAACGCGTTTAAAGAGCTTGTGACGCCACCTAAGGACGGCGCAGCGTAGAAGTAGTTTACGAGTTTACTCATTTAAAGGTACAGCTTCACACAACAATTACTAGAATGACCTGGGGCCTACAGCCTACGGAGGGGCAAGCAGCGCCATTCAGCCAGCATGGGAATGATGGTTAGTACACCGTTTGCCTGCAGTTCGTCCTTTTGGCTTTAACGGCTTTGTTAATTTGCAAAGTCATCAGTACAGTGTTATAGATAATGAAATAAACATTTATAAGTTTGTGCGACGATAGGATTCGATCACAGGGCCACTAATACACAATTGAAAGCATAACACCACGGACGCATGGGCCGATAAGTGGCTTAGAACATCCTTTCTCGTGGCCAAGCGACTGTGTTGAGGCGCATTACGCGTTTCGAGTTGACCACTTCGACAGGCGTTACCACCGCAATTAGGCGCGACTACGTGTTCGCAGTCTTGTCACCGTCTGCGTTTAGAGAAATATAGTCGGTCTGAACATTCGCATCATTAAGGCGCATAAAGCATAACAAACAGGCAAGCGTCTCTTACGTACTAATATTTATAGATCGGACAGCACACTTCACATACAGACACACATGGGCATAAGTCAATCACGCCAAGAATGCTTCGTCTTACATAGACGTCAGCTGGAGTACAGTTCTCTGTCTTTTAATTCTGGTGCGATGAAATGACAAAAAAAATGAATTAGAAAACCAAGGCGCCTCTTTTAGGCGACAAGAATTCCTTTAATGTCAATGGAAAAGACTGGATGTCTAAGTGCAAAACCGGATATTTGAGCATCTATAATGTGGACTACTTTTAAAGAGATCGCAGTGTTCTAGGAAACATAGAGTATTTGCTCAATTTAGAATACTGGAATATTTCAACCAAGAGATTGCAGTGAATATCGAGATATGTGCGGAACGTGGGGAAACAATATGGCAGAAATTATGGACATGCGAAATATACCATCGAAGTGAATTTTGGAGCAGTTCAACACTGATAAAAATGTGAGCGCGTCGTTGCTTCAAAGGACATTACAGAACATTAATTGCGCTTCAATTTATTTGTTTTGCACGAAGACCTGAAGCAATAAAAATTGGGGCACTGTCAGACTATGTCTAAAGAAATTTCGGACGCATAGATGAGTCGACAAGTTGATGATGTTTATGTTTTGAAATAAAGCTGACAGAATCCTTGCGGCTATAAAAGTCTACTGTCACCGTTGGTTAGTACCGAAAAAATACTAAAGGATGCAGTTAAAGTAACGGCGCCTGAAACAGGACAAATGACGAATCAACAATAATCAAGAAAAAGACGAATTGCTTTTATACATTGCAGTATTCTTGTAAAACACACTTGGCCAAAATGTATGGTTTACTAATAGCAATAAGAATACTACTTGTTTTTTTTTTCAATACAATTCAGGGGAAAATACCTGATGTAATGTTATCGTATACGTTTGGGCTGAACGTCTTTAACGTCGAACTGTTCTTAATGAATAACCAAAGGACAATGCCACTAGAAATGTTTCAATATAGGCTGACTTGCGCAGGCTGATAGCGGAATCTTAATGGGCCATTTTATATCTGAAGCTGCTCTGCGTCACCCATACTCAGATACATGTAATTTTCACTAATATGTATGAGAACGTTAGATAAACCTCAGAGAAAAGTAATTTACCTGTTTTATGTCAATTACTTCAGCACTGCACGATTTAAGGGGACCAAGTACTGCCACGAAAATTGCAAGGTATATCCAGCATGTTGTCCATGCCTGTTGCTATAGTCAGGCATTGAGAACAAGAGTTCGGCATTGTATGTTATATATCATCCTAAAGGAATACTACAATAAAGGAACAAAATTATGGACGTAAGGAGCCGGCTTTTTGTCATATCTGTTTTTGCGATTTGATGAAATGTTTACGAAGCACAATAGAATAGATTACGCCGACCAGATTGCCAGCCGATACTACACGTATATCGGCACCTGGCGAATGAAACACAAAGCGTGCGATAGTTCCTGAAACACGTTCAAACCCTACTTCGCAAGTCTCACAAAGCAAACAAGTGTGGAAATCTCAGCAAGAGGGCTTGGCAGTATTGTTCAAGCAAGGGCGAATATTTCGGGACGATGATTGTGAAAGTAGGTTTCTTCACAGTGTCATTAGTATATAGACAAAAAAAAAACGGCACAATGCATGCCAAGAAACCTATTGTATAGCTGTGAGCCCAGATTTTTCGTTTTTACTTTTACTAAGTTTCCGATATTACAGCGAAGCTGGTGGGGAAACTTAAAGTGCTGTTATTTTTTGTTTTTGAGTTTTACCAGGCTTCTGATTTTGCAGGGAAGCTGCTGGGAAGCTAGATGCGCTCATTAACATTACATGTATGCATTCATGGTTTCCCCTCCACAACTCCCCCCCCCCCCCTAAAAAAGACTATAGAACGGCGAAAGGTTGTCTTTCTGGAAGTATACGAAGTGATAAGTGTAATTTGCAGGCAAGCTTTTAAGGGCGGGGAATAATAAGAGGCTAAATAAAAATTACAAACGCCCCCCTTTCCAGCCTGTGTTGAGACGGTATACGAAATGGACACCAAATTTCCTCCCTCTCTCACAGGACCAAAAAAAAGCTATTTCACATTTACAGAAAGTTGGGGTCATGCTAGCGGGAAGTTTACGGAAACCTTAAAGTGCGTCGATTGATCAGACACTTTGAATATGCTTACTGAGTACTCGTTCTCTCACAACTTGTATGGTGCTTAGAAGGAGTGCAGTTGGTTTGCCTGGTCTCCTTCAAGAACTACGCGAGGCACTTCCTTTATAATTGTTGAAGTAGAAAAATGTTTGGAGTAATATAGAGTATCTGTGAATGTTAAATGTAGCCTTTGCAGACAATTACACAAGTGTTCCTGAGTGTCTTACGACCATTATTTGACATGATTTCCGAAGTTATTTCAAATTTAATGGAACCAGAGATCTCCTAAATGTCGGTTACGAGATAATTTTATTGTTACCAGTTTGAAACAAAACTTTTCAAAGCATTAGCTTCATTATTTCTTGCCTCGTTATTTTCATCTGCTATGTGAGATTCGCATTACGTTTCCCCGGTGTTCTTGGTTAACAGAATGAGGAGGTAGCTTCTATTTGGTTATATTATGGGACAGACTAGGGCAATATGGAGGCGAAGTTAAACTCTGGCAATGTGTAGGCAAAGTTCGGAGTGTTCGTGTTGATTTATTTTACCGTAACTTACCGTCTTGACAGTAAATTACATATTTCAGAGTTCCGATGAGTTATAATTCTACTTCAAGAATGGCGTAGAACTTAGCCGGCAATATTGCGAGAACTATAAAGGGCACCTAGATAAGTTTTAGTTAAATTAGGAAGAACATTATTGAAAAAGAGCATGTGAAATTGGAAGCTTGCTGTAAAGCTTCAGCCCTCGCAAAAGTTTATTTCCAACCTTTGCAAAGAAGTGGTGGAAAGCTATGTTAATTCATTTTACGCTGCATTCCAGTGCACCGATAAGATTCTACGTCACTCTTAACTTACATTTCACGGAGGCAGGGTATGTTATATGAAACGTGTGACGTGACTGGCATTTCTGGTATAATAAGGGGTTTTTCAAAAATTTAAGACACCCACGTTTTTTTTTCTATATTTCCTTGCGTTAAACGAGGTTGGCGTTGCATGTCCGAGGATTCCTCGATGAACATAATGAGGCAGTTCGCTTATAGTAGCTTAAAATTGGGAAGACGTACAGCTTATTTGTAAGCACAGCTGAAAGCGGGTCGAAGAATAACGGTGATTGCAAAAGACTTCTTGCCCTTCGTGTTGCTTCCTTTATGCAAAGCAACTTATGTTAAAGTATTGTTTATGAGCTTGCTGACCCAAATCTAAAGTTGAATGGAGGTTTGCATCAGAATTGCCGCGCGACTGGTAGCTCGAGGCACTTTGCGTGTATTCGCGGGCTTCTTTCACGCTCGGAAAAACACTTTTATGTAGCACGTACGGAGGAACAGAAAGCTGTATCGGTAGTTTTTCACGTCGCTCTACAATTTTCTCATTGACACTTTGATAATTAGGGCAGTACTTCTAGAGCTAATAATTATTTACAATTAGCTAATTAAATTTCAGCAACAAAAATTACCGGCGGCTACTCCACTGCACTGGAAACAATACGCACTAGGTTTGCTTCGCGTAACGCCGTTCCTCTTTTGTTAAATTAAAAATTAAATTGTGGGGTTTTGCGTGCCAAAACCACGATCTGATTATGAGGCACGCCGTAGTGGGGGACTCCGGAAATTTGGACCACCGGGGGTTCTTTAACGTGCACCACCTAAATCTAAGTAGACGGGTGTTTTCGCATTTCGCCCCCATCGAAATGCGGCCGCCGTGGCCGGGATTCGATCCCGCGACCTCGTGCTCAGCTGCCCAACACCATAGCCACTGATCAACCACGGAGGGTTCCTCTTTTGATAAATAAAGGGTCTTTTTGTGATATAAAGGGTCTTTTTTTCACCGCACCAAATATTTAAAAATTTTCTGCGGCAGTTAGCACAATTCTAACTCTTGATCTCGATCCCTCAATGTGGTGGCCTTTCCGTCTACGAGAAAACAAAAAGCGCAATTGAATAAATAGCAAAATTACGCTAATTACATTTTTATGTGTTATTCTACGGCAGATATTCCAATGAATGGATTGTAGACAGTGAGTGCTCAAAGCATTGCTACTTGGAACAAAATCTGAGGATTCCACTCCATTTTGAATTTCACTTCTCTTCGGTCGTCGTAATGGGGAGGCCGCATATAGTCTGGACTCCTGAGGAGGAGTGCGCCGATGCGAGAGAGCAATCGGCGCCGGCGGGCGCAAACGCGAATAGTCCACTGATCAAGGCAAATAATTACCACCGATCAAAGCAATAAATGTTTGTGTGTATCTTCCGTCATGATGGCCACCGATCAAGACAATAAATGTGTTCGCACCTTTGTTCAAACTTCGGTCATGTGTATGTCGTGAGCTAAACAGCTTCGCTGGTCATCCGCCTTCACAGAGTTGAATGCCTTACGATCTTTTATTACTTACTTTAAGGTATGATTTTTTAACGAATACAACCTGCCTCCCTAACGAATTGAATTATCACTGATGAGTTCTTGTCCAGTTTCCTGTAGTGAACGCGTTTATTTGACGTAGAAGCGGCTGTTAAAAACACCTAGGATGCTGGTCTTCACTGGCATATCTGTTGTCTAGGTAAATGAGCTCAGAGCCTAAGAAATTGCTCAAGTCTGCTGTCTTCCTTTAAACTGAGAACACATTCGAGTCAATATGATACTCTTTATTGAATATATTCGCACATATTTAAAAATACCCTAGACAAATTTTCGATATGAAGAGCGCAATGTGTACCATCCCCATTCCTCCTCAAGCACAATGATGCTCTAAGATGAGATGATGCCGATAGAAATGCGTACTTCGGTAATTTTTTTTCTTGCCGCGTGAGATGAGTGGTTATCATATAAGGTTGGTGTTTAAGACGCCAGGGAGTGGGAAAGGAGCGGTGGCAGCATCGCCAGGATGCGTTTACAACTGCTGCTACCCTATTAGAAGAGTGAATAGATATGTATGCGTGCGCTAGCTGTCGCTTGGTAGCAACATAAGATCATGAACAATCCTCCATTGGCTGTCGTATATTACTTGTCGCACGGGTCTGTGACGCCATAGACGGCGCATAAGAAAAGGAAGCAACGAAAGCTGCAGGAGAGAGCTGGCGGTGAAATGTTCTGAGATTCGTGGACTCCCCGCTGCGTGAAGCGGAATATTATTCAGCTCACTTGTTCACAGCAGCATTGTCTACAAATCGCGAACGTTTTGTAGCCGTGTATAAAAAGTCTTGCAGTGCACGTTTGACAAGGTCTCTGAAAGAGGCGTTACTTGGCCGCTGACATTTGAATTCGTGTGCACACGAGCAATAACGTTTTCCTTATTTTCACCAAATTTAACTTCGATGCCAGTTATTCGCAGCATATGGCAACAGAATTCGGGAAACGCACCTATAACACTTTGGGACGCTGTCAAAATATTTAAAATGGGGTATTTTTCATAATTCAACATGATTTTGACTGTTCCTGCACGTTACCCATAACAATCCTCTTAGTTTTGCCAAATATCCCTGATCTGAACTGAGCGAGTTTCGCTGTGTCATCCCATTTGTTATGCGCACTCACGCGGTCGTATGGCGAGAGCCAATTCTCAACGTCATGGTCATCGGTGCCGCTGAAAACAGGAGGATCTCGTTGGAGTAGTGCACCGCAGCAAACGAAAGGCGATGCCTGGGGTGGATCGGGCTGCGCGGCGTCCTGTGGCATGAAAGAAGCGGGAGGGAGCATCCGGCTGCAGAGTTTCGGGTCGGTAAAGGGCCCAGCGCCTTCACCAAATCTAAAGAGGCGTTCTAGTTTAATTAATGAAGCCCTCAGAGAATAGAGCACCGCAACGAGAGGTTACACAGTACAGACAAACCAGTCAGAAGGCCTCGAACAACTCATCGTCGTCGTCTTTCTCGAAGCAGTGCATACTGCTAGTTCTTCTTCAGTGCGCAATCTACGTAGTTGAGCTTACCTAGGTCACCAGAAAACTTAGTACGTGTCTCGTGGAATGCACAAAAAAATAAGGAATAATGCATTCAATTAGTATTTTCAATGCTGGTAGCTGAGCGCTGATACTTGAGCAAGTTTTTCCATGCATAATTTCCACGACGACCCCTGATTTCCAGCGAATCGCAACTCGGTTTCACGGCTAAATCTTCTAAGACACTGATAATCAATGTGGATAACCGCCCCATAGCGCTTTTTCACGCTCTTGAAATGTTGGCTGCGCATGACCCACAAACTGCCCCTTAATTATTACCTCGATATGTTAATTTCGTGACCCACGGAGTTCTTTCACTTCATTGAACAAGGTTGTCTACAATCGAAAGAAGTTGTTTCTCATTTATAAGGTGTAAAGTTGACTGAGGCGTCCATGTGCCATATATGAGCCTGTATATCAGACGAATAAACACTGTCGATCAGCTACTTTTACAAAGAAGACTCCACGAAAACACAAAATATCACTGTGCAAAAAACAACATATTCGATATTTCATTCAGTGTTCCTGTTAGCTTTTTATTTCGAAAATTTCTACTGGGTTCAATTAGGTGTTTCAATTATCCCACGAGTCCTGCTAAAAAAGATTGAGCATATATCATTATTTAGTGTCCCATTGAAAAAAAATCTATTAAACTTGAAATTTCTTTTTCTCAATAATACTTGCTGTCAATTGTACACAACGAAATATTTTTCTCACAAATGCTAACGATAACTGCCAGATTAACTTTATGAATACTTAAGTAGCCATTGTGAATGGATTGCTCAATATATACCTATTTCAAAACCCAGTATCCCGTGCCCAGTGCCATGCCGGATTACGAGCCCAGTGTTGCGCGCTGGATGCTGGGGCGATGGCAAGGCGCGGCATACTGGGAGGCGCTGGGCGTGTGGTACTGGTGGGAAATGCAGCTCTAGAATGAGAAATACGCGGTGTCTGGCTAGCGTATATATATATATGTATATATATATATATATATATAAATACAGAAAGCAACAGAGAGCGTTTTACAGCCCTAAAAAAGGAGAAAATATATCAAAAGAAACCATACCACCACTAGGATTCGTTCTTCTGACCTACAGATCCCATGCCCACTATTTTACCATTACGCCACGTCTCTTTTTTTTTGTGTATTGCCGGTATGCGGTAAACGACGAATAATTTGCCATGCAAACACATACGCTCAATTTCAGTTTCGGCCAAACATGTCTCGCACAGGCGTGATAGATTCGCTATCGCCCCGTGACTCAACCTTACGCCTCTGTAAGAAACAAAAAGTTGTTGCTATTCAATAGCAATACTTGACTTGCCACATTACTGATTTTCATCTACGATTGCTATTTTAACTTGAAAACAAGTCTTAAGTGATCCTAGATCTGGGCGCTGTACGGGCTCTTGCTCACCACTTTTGAAAGCCGTTGGTTGTTCTTCGCGCAAGGGAATAGCAACACTTTCTTAGTTCAACAATTTGTTTCATGCGATACGTCTGTGCAGTCACAAGTCTCCGTCAGAGAAGCGTCGGTTAGCGCGGCTGACAGCCTTCGGCGACAGCACATATACGTATGTTTATAACGCGTCAGATCGGCACTCACTGCTAGTTTTACTGACACTGTAGACACGGAACAACGGTCTGTTTACAAACGCCAATTGGAAAGCTGAAACATAGAGTGACTCGTTAGAATTGTTCATTCCTGTCTCCAGACGGGCCGATAGGGTGTGGACGGACTCAGCGGGTTCAGTAGGCCCAACCTTCGGTGGAAGCAAACGATCTCGGCGTGGGTACCTGGCGAATGCTAAAATGTTTGTATTTAAACCTGAGAACCTTTTAACTGTTATTTTTAGTGTAGAAGGGAAAGTGGAAGCGCACGAATTGCCTCAGTTTTGTTATCGGTGCGATAATATCAATCAGCGACAGTTCTTAGGGTCCGTTCGAACGCGTCTGAGCGACTGCTGAGTTTCGTGTAGACTGCACAACACTGCGACAACTCGCAGTCATCGGTTGCGTACAAACTACGCAAACAATCCAATCAATTTCCAATCTCTTGTATGCTTTTATTGAAATATGCATTCACATTGGGAACTATAGTTAAAGTGTGACGTTTGCCTAGTAGAAAGAGCATCAACATATTCCTCGATGCACTCCGGATTTGGCCCACTTGCTAGAGAAGAATTTTTCACTCGAAGTTCATACCATTGAGGTGAATCTATAAAGAAAGATAAGCAATGTAGGAACTATGAATGAAGTAGTAATGAATGTGTCTTCTCTAATTTTTCTTTGAATCTGAACACTGCTTCGTGTGCGAAAGCCATGCAACTTTATTAGCATCCATTGCTTTAGGCAAGCATTAGTTTTCGATCCAGCTCTCTATATCGATCCAGTGCATCATATAGATCCAGTGCATCTATATGTCCCTGAAAGATACTTGCATGAATTTCTACAGATGTTCTCCGAAATGCAATATAACTGACTTATTTTTACGGATTGAAAAATTCAATAACATTTTTATACTTCCGGTACTTTTACGTTATATGGATAAATACACTACATTCCGGGTAGATCTCAAAATTTCGCTGCCTCTGGGAACACTGTCAATCTTTGATGCCAAATGATTTCCCCATTATGAATCTTTAATAATCTTTGAAGTGGTTTAGAATTTTAGAATGTCAAGTTAAATTAGGTAAAAAATTCAGGCCTGTACAAACCTGTGACGTTGCTCCCGAAGTTTACCAAGAAAACTGCGCATTTGTTGTCGAGGCTCTGGTAAGTTAGTGTCTCAAATTGAGTGTCACATTCTGTAATTTTTGCAGAAATTGACTTCACCAAAGTTTCAACAATTAAGAAGGAGACCATGCCTTAAACTTGTGATAAAAATATGAAATATGTTTCTACAAAATACAACTGGTGCTATCGTTATTTAGACTAAAATGTGTCGTGAAATACAATCATTGGTAGAAGTTATTGCGATGAGTTGTGCGTGATACACACGTGTACACGTTGTTTAAATTTGTTTTATTTCAATCAACGAACTAAATTTTGCACATTGCCACAGATTTACAAATCTTCATTCTCAACCGCTAGTAATTTGTTACTATCCATTGTGTTAGCCTCTTCAACACCGCCTAAAAATGCAAAGCACTTTTACATGCGCCACAAGCTCTAAGGAAAATTAAAGTCTATATTCGAAGAATAAGTATTATAAAAAAAACTAGGCAACTGAAACATGTATTCCTAGCCTATTACCCTTTTAATATTGTATTTTCGTTAGAAAGCTTTTAGTATCATAATTGTAAATGTGTATTAAACTCTAACACGCAAATGTGTTCTCTTCTAAGATAAATATGCGTACCTTTATACACACATTTTTTCACTCAGTTGAGTCATGTATGACTGTGACATAAAATTAAAATTCGTTAGCACATCATTGTTACTAGCTCTATACACTATAACAGCTATATACCCAATGCTAGCCTATATAATAAGTATAATATTGTGTCAACGTTATTTTCTCTGCATCTTGGACTTTATAGTGCAGATAAAGCATTTCTGGCTTCTAAAAGGCCGCTTACATTTCACGTTATGCATGTACACAGGGCTGGCTTCAAATTGCAACAAGCCGTTGTAGGCGTGTTTTTAAATAGACAACAAAGTATACCACAATCAATAACAACAACGACATTTACCAGGAGACAAACAAAATACATTGCCACCATTACTATCGTTCACAACGTGAAGTGAGCTGCTTAATAACAAAGATAGAGAAAAAGATAGGTGGGCATTGTCCTGTCTGGAGCCAGTTGCCCAGGAAAGTAGTTGCTTAGATCCACTTTATAACAAATTCAACTGAGTCTTGGAGAAACGAGGCGCACGCGCGCCTCGTTGAAACAAACAAATACAACACGCGTGTAGCAGATGTACAGATTAGAGATATATAAAATGCTTGATGCAATAAATTTTGCACGTAAAATAGAACCAAGCATTTTGAGTCATAAATTGCAAGATATACAAAGGACATTGTCTTGTAATGAATGACATCTAACTGGTACCTTTAGAAAAAAGAACAGGATTTACGTAGGCCGGTACTAAACAATATCATTAACCATGTCTAGGAGGAAAGTGATAACAAGAGTTATAAATGCAAGAAGGTTCGAATTGAGTGCCAGGGCTGGAAATGATGGGCTCATTTTTCGGATTAGAGAAAATGGCAAATTAAAGATTGTCGAAAATGCATATAATTGATGGTTATTGCCGAGATTAGGAGAAATAAGTGTAAAATAGATGGGCTATTCAAGGCGTACAGCTTCGTGGTTGAGCAGTGCTTATCAACGTAAGAGTGCGGCTGGCTATACGGAAGGGAAAAGCAATCGAGGGCACGAACAGTTTGTGCTTAGTGACAAAATTAACTAATAATGCAGTAGCATTTATCATCATCATCATTATCATAAGCTTATATTTATGTCCACTGCAGGACGAAGGCCTCTCCCCGCGATCTCCAATTACCCCTGTGCTGCGCTAGCTGATTCCAACTTGCGCCTGCAAATTTCCTAACTTCACCACCCCACCTAGTTTTCTGCCGCCCTCGACTGCGCTTTTCTTCTCTTCGTATCCATTCTGTCACTCTAATAGTCCACTGATTAGCCATCCTACGCATTACATGGCCTGCCCATTCCTAATGGTTTAGCATTAGGAATGTTAAAAAAACATGTACGTAGAGGGAGTAGAGAAGGTAGAAAGTGAAGAGGACAGCTTAGCAGGACATAAGAACGTGTGCGGATATATATATATATATATATATATATATATATATATATATATATATTTATATATATATTTATTTATTTATTTTCACACTCTCTATCGCCCGAAGGCTTTACAGAGAGGAGGGGCAAGAACAAATGGAAGTGTTAATGTATATATATATATATATATATATATATATATATATATATATATATATATATACAACTAGCGTTACCTCATACGGAGTCTTACTGATCTACCAGTTTAGTGCTTACAGCCTAGCCTGAAAGAAATGGGTGCCCTACTGCCTTTAAGTGCATTTCAGCAAACAAATAGGTTGGTGGGTTGGTGTATATATAAGGATGAGAAGCAGTTGTTGGCGGTTGTATTCGGCTTGCGGTTGTATAGTCAAACAGTTTAGGTAAGTGAACCGACTTTCATCAACGACTCCAATGAATTTTGCCGACACAACCTCTTGATATGTCTAGGTAAAAAAATGAGGCAAACGAAGGCGTAAGAAAAAAAAAGAGAAGTGTGAGAGAGAGCAGAGGGCTATGGAGATTACTCGTTGAAGCCAGGGGCATTCACCAGATATTCGGGGAGTCGCGCCCCTCATCGTTGGTAGTGTTCAGGTCACTGACACGTTCACTCAGACGAGTGTTATGGGGTCAGGAAGGTAGTGCACAAGGAAATGAATGCGGTACGCATGCTACTAGGCGCTAGATGAATATGCAATCAATTTTGTGACATTCTAATCAAACAAAGGCATATATACCGGGTGTCTCATCATTTCCCTTTTCTTTTGTCGTCGTAATGAGGAGGCCATGATTACGGGGGTTTGAGAAATTGCTTAAGGGGGTATGATGCCATTCAATGCGCGTTAGGTCACGTCGTCACATGCTCCTCAGGGTGTGGTAGGAGAAGGACGTGCTAGCGCCATTAAAGACACTTAAAGGGAACATTAAGGTGGCCTAAATTTTTTCAAATTGCTTGTGCTAGATATCACAATTTTAGTCCATGAGCTGGTCTACTCGATGAGGTGGACATCACTTGTTCAAAATATTGAAAAACATAATCGACTAATTAAAGACTTCTCCAATTAAGTTTCTAAATAATTACCTTATCGCACATATTGCAATTAACTAATTTAGCCGGGGCGTTCGCAAGACCAATCCATTTGGAACAAATTCTCAGAATGGCACCAGCTTCAATATAATAATTCGCTAACTTTGCGGAGAAATGCATTGGCGTTCCACTCATTTTTGTGTTTCAATGCCTAAAACGGCGTCTTTTTAAGAAAGTAACTGGAGCGCGAATGCATTCCTTCGCAAAGTTCTAGAAATAATATCACAGAATTGGTGTCGTCCCGAGAATTTGTTCCAAGTTGATCGTCCTTGCGAACTCTCCGGCTAAATTTCTCAATTGTAATATGTGCCATAAGGTAAATATTCGAAAACTTAATTAGGGCATTTTTGCTACTTAGTCGATAATGCATATCTATATTTTGTGCAAGTAATATGTACACCTCTTCCAGGAGACCAGCTCATGCAGTAGCACTGTGCTATCTGGCACAGAAAATTTATAGAATGTTTGAACGTTTTCGCTTAAACGCCGTGTATACAGTGCAACTGTCAATAGTCAGTAGTACGTGTTGCTGGGATAGTCGCTTCATGCTGAAGACCATAATATTTATCGCCACGTACTGAAAAATGGAGACACAATGCGGAGGGGACAAGGTAAGTGCTACTTACAAAGACATTAATATTGTCACGTAGTAGTGACGGTGAAGAAAACAGTCGCAAAACTGTGAATGATGAAACGGACTTTATTCGGCGAACCTGTGCCCACAAAAGCAAGTTGTACTCGAAGGTAAACGATAGCGGCGAACACAGTCGGCGATCGTCGAAAATCTGATTAGCAGCGAAACGCGCCGGCTTTTATACATGAGTCATCGAATGTTTCCCATTATTCCCTGGTGCCCGCGTGTCATCCAGAAAGTTATAGACAAATCGCGTCGGTCAAACAATCAGATAACATAACCGTCGGTGAAAACAGGCAACGGAAAGAAGCATCGATAACGATCGAGAAACGTCCCATACGTACAGGCTAGTCCTGCGCCGAGCGATAGCCGTTAATATTTGTGAGCCGGTGAAGAGCGGTCACCGGTGAAATATAAAAAAGTACACGTGGAAATATATAGAACCAACTGACGATGGTATGCTCGTCAGTTGCAGTTCGCTCTTTCAAGAGCCCGTGGCAATGTGGTGAACGCGTTATTTTTTTCATACATAATCTTTACTAAGCATACAGGACACATGAGTAAACAAAGATTTTGGAGCTTCACCACAGCTTAGCTACAGAAGTGGAAAAAGCTGATGCGACCCAGTGGAGCGCTTCTTTATATGTTAGCGTTCTGTGGCGGAGATCCCCAGGACGAGTAGCATCACACACAACAAACAAAAACTGTTTAGGTTCGGAAACACGGCATGGTTCAAACGATAGAAAATAACGTATCAGTGCTCGCGAAACACAATGATTCTATACGTCGCAACATCGCGGGTAAATTTATCTAAGGCTGGTTCGCGTTATGAATGCACACGCACAAACGCGTGCATAACACCAGACAGCTAAGGCAGGGAAAAAGAGTGCACACTCTGCCATGCAGAACAGAAAACTGTCAAAAAGTGATGCTGTACTACCACCACGTTTGCCGGCTCAGTCATTTTAATGAAGTACTCTAGCACGAGAGCATTTGGTTCATGAGTGCTTATTAAGGTTATCATCTCTATATATCATATTCTATGTCGCACATATCGCGTCTATGTATTTGAATATTTGCTGAAGCATTTTCGTTCTCACAATTTTTCTATACAGCTAATCAGATTTTTGTGATACCTTGCTCTTAAGCAGTATTATTTTTGCGTTAATAGACGCTTGCACTAATTTATGTAAAAATTTTGTAGAATACAGACAGAGCAACATTTGGGCTGTGATTCATTTAATTTGCTTTGGTGTCATTTACACTGTCTTCGAAGCAAGCCTATCGGATCAGCCAAATTAGTTCCTTGCAAACATGCATGGGTTTACTTTTTAGCGCCGTTCTACAAGAACTAATGACATTTCTTAATATTCTTTTACAAACTGCCAAATAATATTAGTGCAGAACATCTTTGTCCTGGTTTGATATTTGCATTGATATTACACCTTTTCTGCCACATTTCCTCAGCATATATTTTGCAAAGCCAGTTTTATCCCATCACTAGTAACATGTAGAACCTGACATTTATTCGCAGCTGTTTCGTACTCTTGTTACGTAGGTATTATGGATACTTTAAAAAATGCTTAAAATAGAATGCATCTGGTGCCTTTATTTCATCTTAAACATTACTGGGAACATTTTCTTGCTTATATTGGGCACAATATTATGTTGTTGTGGCTGGTTTCAAGTCTTGTGGCTGTTTCCATGCTTCCGTAATATTTTACAGATTCCGTAATCCTCCAAATGTGCTGAGCTTTAACGTCTTCCACTTTCTCGCTTCCGATTAGTTTTGACATTTCAATCACAACAACCTGATGTATCAACTTTGAGGGGGTTAGAAGTTATTCGTTGCTTCCACTTCCAAGGTCCTTGATAGCTCTTAGGGTCCTTCATTGCCATATTCCTGTATTAGTGCCTTACGTCTGACCAAGTGCGGCCTCCATAAATATAGCCGGTATTACCATATATCATTACTTCTGCTCTAACCTTATCTATCTTTTACAAAGCGCTTCGTTCATGTGAACAGGCAGCCCCAATTTCACACTACTACTTGTTGCTCTCCCTGTCTGAATCGTTTTCTTCTGTCTATTGAAAAGGAAGAGAATTTCGCTTGGAAATAGAGGCAGTGCACTGCTCTCAAAGGAAACATTGCTTCCTTATAGATGCGCTTGTGTTGTTATGTCATAAAGTCCTTGTTTTGAAGCCTCATTACTTTTGTTAAATTGATAGAAAACCGGCGCAATCAGTATATTTATGCGAGATTATAAGTAAAACGAAATATTTACTTACCTTCATTTATAACTTTCATTTCGTTTGGCATCTCAGTGTGGTCAAGGAAGTCTGTGTTAGTCAGGAGATCTGCTAAAAAGGTATAGTGATTTCTGGCATAGAAAAACAGCATGAAACGCTTGTAGAAAAATACATTATTTCACTTAGGACGGTCAGTAAATCTCTACAGGCAAGATACTTACACGGATTCGTTTGATAGGTAATATCTGGTGATGTAGCTGCTATTATTGGTTATATTATGAACGACGTCCACCTTGCATGACAACTGCGTAGATTGACTAGAGTTGTAAACCCATATTGGTTCCGTTGTGTTCATGAACTGCAACAGCATACAAAAAAGCCTATATGTTTTGGTTGTTTTGTTTCATTTTATTATTCAAAAATATAGGAACACAATGAACATATGTATTATTTAACACTTCTGTTTGGCCGATGTTTGTATTCCGGAATTTACAAACATCACTACGTGGCCTTGAATCTTGTTTACTTTTTGCATTATAAACAAGACGTGTTTGATTCAAGCTATCACGTCTTTCGAAACTATACAAGAAATCTACCTTATGCCCAAAAAGGGGATGTTTCATAACCGAGGAGTTTTATGTCAGTGGCGTCAGTGTCGCAGCTTCTTCGTATGATGACACAATGTACGTCTACAATAAGGCACAGTAAACATGCGAATTTTGAAATATTTTTGGGAAGATCGGTCGTAAGAACACCTGACAACCACCATTTGATTTCTTTGCCTCCTTTAATGGCTGCAGAGCTTCTACTGGCGTAGTAAACTTATAGCAATGAGGTAATATCAGTATATTCTTTGTTTTCTATATTACCGGGAATCCATCATTTGTTATTTCCTCAATATCATGTCACTATCTCACTCCGGCGTTGTGGAAAAGCCACTGTCATGGAATCACAATCATGTCATCTTCGACTCTTCATTCCATCATGCCTATAAGTTTTCTCAAGTAGAACACAAAAACTGGGGTGAACACTCTCGACAGTGGAAGGTATACCAGCGACAACAACAGAGTGACGCTGGCATGAATTGAAATAGCTTCATTGACAACTACTGCTGCCTAAGCAACATGTACCGCTTTTCTACCCACTGTTGGAGATCATCCAGTAGCGAATAACTTTTGCAGAATAGAACCAACGGTACTCGCTATCAGTTACAATTTCAATAAGTGGTATGGATACACAATGATTGCAGAATAAAAATATTTGCAGGCCTTTCGAGCAGGAGTTGTTTCGTTCACGCAAAGGCGAACATACCGCACTGAGAGGTTGTTACAACTTTGTTCAAATAATAAACAGTGGCTTCACAGCTCTCACTGTACTACGCGTACTATCCAAGTATGATGCCATGCTTTAAGTGTGATAAATGGGAAGTGAATTCTGCAAGACATAGTCGTTGACTGTGACCGACAAAGAAATGTTGGCGCGACAACAGTGAATGTACAGCCGAGGTCAGTATAAGAATATAAGTATTGGCTAAAGGACCTCTTTGAACCACTGTCAGCCGTCAACACTCCTTATTATCCTTATGAACTCATTGACTGCTCACTGACCATGGCCAAAATTATTCATTTCGGATGTATTGTTTTAGACATAATTTTTCTTTATAGCGATTCATCTTACGTGACAGACGGCCTAACGGACGGGTTTTCTTGTTGGGTAGGCATAGAAATACGCATTTCAACAGAGTAGCCTGTTACGCAGAGGGAGACGGTCTCCTCGTGATTCACCGCTAGTTTTCGATGTATTGTCCGAAGCCTAATGGGATTACGTGAGCCTGTTATCTTAATTATTTGCATGATTTGACGCTCATACAACGCTGTCTATGTTCACAGCTGGGGCCACCGAGAGCTATATCCTGGCATCTATATCAGTGGAGCATATTTGGGAGCGAATTACGACCAGCGGCAGTAACGCCTCTATGATGTAAAGTTATGCGGCAATAAATAAAGCGACAAGTGGAGTTTTATGGGAATCAACAAGAAGTCAAGAAGACGCGGCAAAGTAAAAAAACCGACTGATCAAGCAGCATCACCAAGGCAGAAGAATCACTCGATGTTACATTTGCCAAGTCATCGGCAACGCAAGCTATTTATCAGAAGTAAGGAAAATAAAATGAAATAAAACGTGAACATGCAGAGAGTTCACTGTGTCCTACCTAGTACGCAAAATAGTTTGTGAATGATTATTGCACAAATATAGTGCTGCCACAATATAGAATTATTCTAAGAAATTTGTCTAATGATTATAATGATTCCTCTATGAAAGTGCTAAAGATCATAATACATTTGTTCTTGCAATAAAATAACCACAGTGTGGCATATAATTTAGGGCTCCTGAATGTCTGCATATTGTTTTCCAGAAACAAAGCACTGTCGACGGGATCTGCTGTAACCCATTTATTCTGCCCTTGAAAAATGTAACCCACTGCATTGGCATTCCGTTAACTTCCTGCGCTATTGGCTGCTTTGGTAACCATTTTATATACCTTTGCCGACTAAGGATACTCTAGAAGAAGAAGAACGTAAACTTTATTATCAAATAAATCAGATTCGAGACCGGAGTCTTTTTAGTGGGTCTGGGCGCCTGCTGTGGACGCGGTTCCGAGACCTTGTCTCGAAGCGGCTTCCTCGGCTCGCTGGACGGCTCAGAGTTGTACTGTCATGCTCGAGCTGAGCAGTGCGGTCTTCCAGCGCGAGCGTATAGGCTGGAGGTGGAAGAGACGGAGGGGTCGGCACTGCCCGAATTGTTTGTTATGTCCTGACATTCCCATCACATGTGATTAAGTGTGGCAACCTCGCCCCAAGATGTGCATCTGCTTGTAGTGTACATGTCTGGATACATGGCGTGCATGACTCTGGGGTTTCTGTAAAAATGAGTTTGTAATTGTCTGTAGTGTACTGCTTGCGTCCTGTCTAACCAAGCGTGAGGGAATAGGTATACTCGTCTCTGTAACTGGTAGTGTGTCGTGATGTCGTGGAAACCTGATCAAACGATCCTACCGCGCCCAGAGGTTTGCAGTACCCCGCGAGGGCTCTTCCTCCGATGATGCTCGGTGAGTGAGGCCTCGAGCAAAGCGGTGAGCCGCTTCGTTGGGGGTGCTCAGTCCAGTGTGTGCCGGGATCTATTGTTGTCTACCATTGTTGTCCGGCAATGATACTGGCAAACGCATTCCGTATTTCTGTCATTTGTCTAGGAGCGACGCTCCCACCAGTAACGCAGTGTCTTTTATAGCCTGGTAACCACGTGGACCAGAGTTCTAAGTGTCACGAATACGAAAAAAAGGTCGGGAATATGTGGGCGTGGCTGTCCCCTGGGGCTGTTTTTCTAGTGAGCGATAGCACCGACAAAGCACACTTCTCTGTGGATTTACCACTGTTGTTTTATGGCCTACCTGCGTAGCTTTCCCAGTGACCTACAAACAAAAAGTCTAAAATGGTGACACTTTTTATAGTCAACAGTGTTGTGAAGTTACAAACAGAATACCCGGGCCTGTTACGGGCCGAAACGAGGCCCAATCCCTACCGAAGTTTGAACCCGAGCACCTTTCAGAACTAGCCTACAAATCCTAAGCCTGGCCAGCCGACAGGCCGGGCCTTGGATATAAATGCAATTATCGTTCTTGGGGAAGATCCCTTAGTTTGCTGTTTCTGTCTGCTAGTTCGACTATTTGTCCGTGTCTAACCTCTTTAATGCCAACCTGGGTCACTTTGTGGGACCTAATATAAAGGTAGATGATTGGGGTGCTCTTCTAAGCGAACCGCGTTTGAATGTAATGTTAGATCAACTTGAGTCACTCAGTATGTGACCCTTTGTCACCCTATGTCACCCTTTAATGAATCTATCTCATGCTAACTTTGGTCATTAGGTATGTGCCACGGCGTATGTGCCTCTCCTAAATTAAAATGTTTGACCCCAACTTAGGTCACTGGGATTCTGCAGCTTAGAAATGGGGCTTTTGTGTGCCAACGTGTCACTGGGATTGTGCCACTCGTCAAAGCAAAAAATTCACAGGCCTGCGCGGAACACGCAGCAAAGTCACAGCACAAGCTGTGACTCTGCTGAAATTGATATCAGATCGTGTCACAACATTTTGCAGCCGGGAACTAAGAAAATACCTTTCCATGGTGGCGGTGCAGCATCATTACAGGAAAACGGCCTTACTGAGCGAACAAACCAGAGCAGTTAGGCAAGACTCGCTCCATATACAAAAGTAGAACAGAAAGGAGAGGCCGATTGCGACGTCCACCTTCCGGCAGCTTTCTATGCGGGTAATACAGCGCTGCGGACGTCTACTGGTGAGACGCCGTATGAAATCGTACATGGGGAGCTGCCCCAGCTGAAAGCGATCCTCAGGCTAGATGCTCCCGTTAGCGTCACAAGCTCTGACAGTCGCGCCATCGCGATCAGAGCTGCGGTGAAGGAAAAAGCCACACAAGCGCAAGAAAAAAGTCACAGGCCTGCGCGGCACAAGCAGCACAGTCACAGCGTAAGCTGGTGGAGCGGCTCAAGAGTAGCTCGAATTTGGCCACCACGCTTAACAGGGTCTTCGCGGCAGTCGGTTCGCCTCGTTTTGACGAGAACGATCTGAACTGTCTGCCCGGCGTCCACAGCGAGCTGCGGCTAGTAATGCTGTCTGCACAGCAATCTGCTGAGCCCAATCAAGCCTTACAACTGCAACTCACATGCCGGTCAGGGTGCGCTTGCAGGCACCCTAATTGATGGCGCCACCATACTGGCAGAGGCTCGGCAGCTCGGGAGCGTGTACGTTGATTGCGCGCCTCGCATGAATCGCATATTGTCTTCTGCGAATGCGGACGCGGCGTTTAGAGGCATCTTACCTAGATGGCGCCACCATACTGGCGGAGGGTCAAGTTGTCTACCCCTGCGTGCTTGACTTATAGGTTATTTTCCGGGGCCCGATAGCAAACGCTCGCGTGGCTCAGTGGTAGTGAATCCAGCTCCCACGCAGCGGGCGAGGGTTCGATCCCGGCGGGAATGAGGCACTTTTTCGCTTTTTCGGCGATAGCGGTTACGCGGCGGACGCCGGCGGCGGCGGCATCATCGCGACCCGAAACGGCTATGGGAATGAGGTCATAACAGCTTAGGGCTGTAAAAAAAAACGTTCACATTTCTCCTGTGTTCGACGGAATTGAGCCAACGGCATATATATTCCGGCAATCTTGCTGAACATATTTTCACACACGGGCCGCAGGCAGACGTAGTGCCGGCGCTGCTAGAGGGTACAGCGTGTCCATATGGATGCCCGAAATAGGAGCTGGGCTGAATACGCGCCTTGTACATTAAGATTTTGGCGAAGCAAAATGAGGTGGTGCTGCATTGCTTATATGCTAATCGGAATAACCGGGAGGTATGGTGACCAGCTCGATGTACCGAACGTTGCGGAGCTCCTTGGCGAGGACGGAAATCGCAGACCTCCATTAAAATGTTACGTGTGGAAATACAAGGGCCAAAAAGACTATTTACACTGTATTTACAAGAGCAGCGCCGCAAGAGCCCAAGATGGAAACCAGCTCGTGTCAAACCGAGATGCTCATCTTCGTCTTCATTTGCATCATTTCTCTTGAACGTCTGTTGTACCGCAACAATATCGACACGGATGGTTCTTTCAGAATGCTTTCGGCAAGCCCGAGCCTATGCAGTGCGCGATTTTCGACCTCTGTTTTAATGTATTAGTACTTTTAGGGTACTTCACGCGCTTTCCAGAGGCTACGTTTGTATGTATGTATGTATGTATGTATGTATGTATGTATGTATTTATGTATGTATGTATGTATGTATGTATGTATGTATGTATGTATGTATGTATGTATGCATGTATGTGCATACGTACTATCGAACAGAAAAGTTTACGGACCAAGGGATCTGACAAAAACCTGAGTATCTCCGTAGCCTCAAAACACAGCCTGGTATTCCCATTTCCAGCTTCTACTGGTATATGCGAATTACATTGTGATGCACGGTTTTATAATTTACTTTTATTGCCTGCTCGGGTATGTAGCGCTTTCTGAGATCCCGTGGCCCGTAAACTTTTTGGGTCGATAGTACGTGCGTGTGTATGTATGTATGTATGTATGTATGTATGTATGTATTGATACGCAACAGCCACCGCCATAGTGCGGCTACACTGAGGAGAAGGAAGACGACGGGTTCCCGTTTGATATTGCGTCGCCATTTTGGCCTCCGTTATCTTCTCTGTAAATAAGGTGTAAATAGGCTTAGGCATCAGCTAAACTTAACACTATGTATGTATGTATGTATGTATGTATGTATGTATGTATGTATGTATGTATGTATGTATGTATGTATGTATGTATGTATGTATGTATGTATGTATGTATGCATGTATGTATGTATCTAGCCATTTGTCTGTGTGCGTGTGCGTGCTTCTGTGTGTGTGTGTAACCGTTTCCCGGCCGACCGATCTCGCTGAGAAGTCCATGGTAGAATGAGTCATAGGGCTGCTCTGATGAGGGAATAGCGTTCGAACACGACCGTAGGACAAACTTGGGTTACCGAGAATGCGGCAGTGTGTACAGATGTGTTGCTTCGACGAACCTTTCTCACCATGACATGTCGACTTGCAGATGCAGGACAAGGTATGCACCGCTGTTCAGTGAAACTTGTGGATGCCAAATTGGAGGACTGGGTATGTTCCACTCAGTATGTGCTCGTCTTTAATAAGCCTGTTTGGTGCCATCTAGGGCCACTGGGTAGGTGTTATTAGGTGAGTCCTGCTCTTAAATGAATGACTTTGACGTTGTGATGACCGATCCTTTATCGTTTCGTACGGTTCTTTAAAAGGTGCTTCCGTGAAACCAATTGAGGACAAAGCCGTTTGTTAAAAAAGAAAGACAAACAAACCTTTAATTGAACTAGAACGAAAATAAAGCCACAAATTGAACACTCAACGAGCAATCACAGCAACAAATGCACTTAAAGTTAGGATGGTATCAACAGTACACGAGTCCTGGCTGATCACGAGTGTGAGGGCGAGTAATAGTTCGCAGAGGATGGGAGGCAACGCAACAACGAAAGACGTAGCGTTAATCTCACCAAAAGTCGGTGTATTGGACCGTTGGACAGGCTACCAGAGAGCGGCAGCTCTGGCTTGGAGAGGGAAGGTAGGCGCCTTAGCAGCACCGACATATGGCGGCGGTGTTCTGGCCAGGCAGCTGGGCGTAGAACTCGGGCCCGGAGCCCGACTGCTCACGTTCTGCCCACGGGCGCAGAAGTTTGCCGGCATGAGGCAGCAGTTCACGATCAGGTAGAGTGGCGACACCTTGGAACGGGCTGGCAGGAGGCCCCGGTCGGGTGAAGGCCCTATAGCTCGTGTCCAGAACTCGACGGCCTGTCTTCAACTCCGGACCGGCGGCCGACCTTCACCTGGCGTTGCCTCCTGCAACTCTCCCTCTCTTATGCCAGCGCGCGTCGCTTTTCTGCCGATTCGTCTTTTGCCGATTGACCGCTCTAAGCTCCGTGTTTTCTTCTGATTGGATGTCTTTTACTTTTATTTTCTCTTCCTGCGCCACGGGTTCACGTGCCGGATGCTCTTCGACGATGTCGTCTTCCATCCAACTTGGACTTCGCCTCCGAGCACGCATTCCTTGTTGTCTGCATGTTGTCTGTCTCCATCCATAGCACCTTGTCGCACACTACACAAATCGCAAAAGCCCCTTTTGGAAAACGTTTTTCCGAGAGAAAACCTGCCGCTAATCCGCGACATCTTCACATAACGTTTGACACAACTTTCACTGTGGGTCCACCACCTAACCTTGACCAGGTCCAAACGCACAGCACTTTCAAGTCCCAAAGAAGGCTCGCAGGACTGGCATGTAACGCACAACACTCATGAGGTCAAATCACACAGGCTATACCAAAGTACAATAGACTTGAAACATTCAATTCATTCCAGGGTCTATTACATCGGGATGGCAACCGGCTGTTCATCAGCTTTTCAAGTTATTCCATCCCAGATTAGATGAACAGGGCGTATCCTATATTTGAGACGATCGCCATGGATCCGCTTTGCTGCGACTTGGGAAGTCCGTACTTGTGAGCCCCTGATTGACCTGACCAAGCTGCTTATGTGGTTCGAAAGTCCCAAACTGGGAGTTACTGGCATGAAAGTAAATGTGCGCTGCATACGTGAACTAAGACACATATCTCGTAGAGACCACTTCTGCCATGCTGACGTGCCGCTTTCACTGGTCGCACAAGCATTCCGTCAGCATCCCTGCGGAAATGCTTTCTGCTTCAGCCGACACCCGAGAAGACCGATCCGCCTCCTCACCATTCGCTGAGGAGGAGTCGATGCACCGCCGTTACACTCTCTCAGATAAGCTTCCGACATTTCCGTAGCGCCCTCTCCTGTGGAAATAAACCATGATTTGTCGAACCCGCCTCCAGGCATGCAATAACGCACACTTCTCATGAGCACGTTGTTAGTATGCGTCGACCTGCCATGCGGCTTTTCTCCTAAGTCGTTTATTTCTTTGTATTTGTTGTGATCTTTCTATGGAGTACTTCTGTACTGGTACAGTTGCTGAGTACCTCCGCACTCATGTACATTAAACATTGGCCTATGTGACCTTCGAGGATGCAGGCAGGCGAACTCACCCTCACTTGAGATGAACCATTCGAGTGGTCCTCCAAACTGATGAGGAAATTGTTACCACTATAGGCAGTACAGCGGAAGAGGTGATCGTCTCATTGCTCGCGTCGCACTCTTCCCGTGTACCGCCTATAGTGGTAACAGGTGGCCTCATAAGTTTGAAGGGCAACTAAATTGGAGGACCACGTCAATTAGGAAAACTGGCCATGAATCACAGGAATTTTGCCACTCCACATTAACGAAAAAGGTCCTTTAAATTTACTCCGATGCTTGGCGATATCGAACCCACGTCACCAGGGCAGCCAACTGACGCTTCAGCATGCTGTACCACGTATGCACTGGATATGTGGCGCTTTTCAATGAACGTCTTTCAGCACAACGCTTTAGTGAGCTACACCAGGAATGCACTGCTTATGTACCGATCTTCAATGAACCTTCCTCCAAGTTCCGATGCTTCCGAGTGTATGCCACTGGGTTTACGGCAAACGAGGGAACAATTTCACCGCTAGCACGCACCAATGCGTCACGCTTCACGTTTCGTATGCCACGTGCTGACTTCTTGGCAGTCCCAGTAGATGGCGCGCCGTGTACAGAAAGAAGAGCAAGAGAGGAGTCCGGTTACACCATGGCGCGTTTCTCGGCGTTTGCATGCATCGGGGGTGATTACGTTTCGGAAAACTCACGCAGCCTTCGTGGCTGCACCGCTAGACCGCGCTGAGTGTTTCTAGGGACGCGCGAAAGAGGAGTTCAGCTGCAGTACACGTCCCGTGCATAACTCGTCTTGACGGTCGTAAGACTTTGCGTCGGTATATTGATTTAATGCTAGCTGCATTACTCTCGGCAGTCAACGTGAGCTCAATTTTGCCGAATGTTTTCAGGTTTGTAACCAGTTTATTTGTTCTTCTACACTGAAATACGCTCTTGAGCACAAATGGATTAAATCGAAAAAGGAATCTGGTGAGATGTAATGTAAAGCAAGACACTGCGCGGAGAATCTGATACCTGCCTCATAGGTTCTCCTCAGCGATGACTCAAGGTAAGGGGTTCACACTTTTCATAGGCTTGGGGGAGGAGGAGGAAATAACTTTATTTTGTTAATCTGGTTTAGTGGAAACATGACCAATGAAACTGCTCACGAGTTAAACCAAGCTATTATTGTGGCGCCTTAGACACGCATTCTAGTAAAATTGTAACTTGCCAAGGAAAGGCAGCTTTGCCAGCTACAAAAACAGCTATGGGAAGTCCTCAACAGGGCGGTGAAAAACAGCGAAGGTAAGCACAGAGTGCACTGTTTGGCAATGAGCAGTGGCGTACCGAGGCACGTGAACTAGCTGCAAGTATTCTAGAAGTCACGTCGAAATTGAGATTGGTGCCGAGCAAGAGCGGCACGCTATAGTCAAGATGCAGGAAGACGATATACAAAAGAGAAGTACATTATATAAACATGTATACAGAAAAATTCGATAGATTTCCACATCAATAAAATGAACATTTGATACATTAGTCGACATAATTACAGAGAACGTCATCGACAGCCACACACAAAAATGCACACACACATACACATACTGATATATTTACCTTTACTATATCAAGTACTACGCCACCCTTCTTGTGATTCGTTCCGTCATTCGTTCGATGGTATTCATATTCATTTTTCTGGCTGCTTGTATCTTCATAGGAATCATATAAGTTATCTTCGTCGTTGTGGCTGCAAATTATACTTGTGACAACCATACAAAGGAAAACGGCTATACAGAGGCGATGTAATGGCATTGCTGCGTTCCACATAGATCAAAAATATTATGATGTCCACAAGATTTTTATATCATTTCTCTAGTGTAGGAAACGGAATCTTGCCTTTTGTACGTCAGCAAAATATGCCCTGATATTTTTCTACTCTAAAAATGCAGTATGGGTCATATTTTGCATACACTATTCAGCCTTTTATTGAAGTTGTTGACCCTGCAGTGCAGGCATTCAAGAAGCAGTTGTCGGTGCTTTCTTTCCAACGCGAACCTTTGAGATCAGTTTGCAATGAAGCGTTTTCTTTAAATATGAGTTCTGTGTATTATATATACAAACTAAACTTCTCAAACACGGCCGCAGAAAGATGCCGTCAGTCAATGTAATAGTGATATTTTTCAGCCATCGCCTCCGCAGGATTCACATCGTATGCATGTATGTTTCCCGGGACGTGGGAGCACTTTATTAGGATGCTAAGAATACATGTAGTGCCTGAGTGGAATTGATTAGATACACCTTTGTATAACAGCATGTCTATTAAATATGTTTGTTTCAGCAGTGTTATCTAAAAGCACGTTGTTTCTAAGGATAAATGAGCATCTTCACTCTTGTGCTTCCTTCAAAAACACTCTAATATGAAAATTGAATGCACAATGAGAATAGCGTAAAAAAGACAAACTGAAAATGAAGCAGAGAAGGCGCAACTATGTAAATACAGCATTTTAAAGGCCACATTTTTTAAAATTTATGTTAACGTTATGAAGCTCTGACACGCCAAATGATAAATAAAAGCAACTAATCAGTGGTGAAGTTCTCAATTCTAAAACGAACATTTTAAGGAAAAATTTACCTGCTTTACGGGATCGACGCGCTTTTATTTCCTGTGGGTTAGCGCAATGAGAATTCGCAACGCTCGTTAGCTAGTTTTCAACAAGTGGTACGACCTAGTGGACTTTACCTTCCGCGTCTTATTTAGTTCGCTGGTGATACGTTGCGCTAGGGCTAACTCCCTCTCCACATCCGTCAGAGCAGGCGGAGATGCATTTTCTTGCAAATGAGAGCACTTCTCTTCACCGAGATGCTACGTCACGGCTATAGTAGAAGACTCCATGACTGTCACCGCTCACAAGAATTCATGTGCGTCATGGAAAAGCCGGCAGTATTTTGCATGGTAGCAGATAAAACAAAAATGCATTTCATGTATTACTTGCTGCTCTCATTTTCAGTCATGAATGAAGATATCAATATATCAGCTTTCACATTACGCAACTGCACATCTTATAGAATAGTGCAGTTAGTATACCTACAACCATTCTGACCACGTCAGCGTGCCTTGTGGTGATTATCACTTGGTGTGGTTGGAAGAAAAAAAATTAAAAGCTTCATCAGGCTGTTGCGCTTTCGTCATGCTCGTCTCCAAACAGCTGACATCTATACGAAGAAACACAAGGCTGACTTGAGAATCTTGAGAGCGTCGCATGGACTACAAAGAAACGACGCGTAGAGATTGTCTCTTCTTCATCGGTCATGGCATTGGTCAAACTGATAGGCTCGTAAGAAAAAAGAAGAGGGAGTGAAATGAACGGCGGGTGGATTCGCATTTTGGTTTCTCGTAACTTTTCAAGCGAAGCTTGTATTGCCTCGCAAGTGTCGGTGCCGTTGAAGGTGTGACCGCTTAGGTTGAAACTGTGCTTAGTTTTCCACAGTTAATGGTCCCCCGGCATCAAACAAGACCTGCAATATATCAAAGGGGAACCACAGACACCAGCAACTCCGCCAATACTACCCATGAAACCGATTTTGGCCCTTCTGAGAGTGGGATAGGAACTACATCTAACATCACTCTACAACAGTTGTCAATAGCCGATCCAGCATTATGATTAATTCAAGTTGCGAACAAATTTCGCATGAGTCGCATAACCTCGGAAGTCCGCACGTACGAGCTACTCCTTGAAGCCATACCAAAACACGAAATGCCAGAAATACGTCACATCATCGTACTGCGGCTAGGCGAAACTTCGTACACAACAATCAAAAGGGTTCTTTTTCGCCACCTACTCCTTCCTGAACATCACCACATCCAAAAGCTCCTGAGTACCGAGCACCTTGGTGCCCTATGTCCAACAATGTTTCTGGGTCACCTCCAGCTCCTGCTCGTTGGCACGGCCGATTTCGTACACATGGCTCTACTTCGAGAGTCGTTTCTGCAGCGTCTTCGCGCCAAGAAACGATCGACTTCTGTCTCAGCTCATAAAAGTTCTCTGTCGCAACTTGCTGAACTGGCCCACGAAATGACAGACGTTCCACCAGCAGCCATCAACACTGCCGGTGTATCTCCGGTGTCCGCGGTCGATTCACTCCAGGAAGCAGAAAATCTCGCATCTGAAGTAGCCGAATTGCGCCAAGAGCTTCGAGACACTCGCACCTCTAATCACCGATTCTGTCCACCTCATCACTCTGTCACGCAGCCTTCCGTACGTCGGTCGTTTCCGCAAGCTTCATGCAGTTTTTTTACCGAAGAACACGCGCTACTGCCGCCGCCACTTTGATGTTGTTGCTTGTCGATCGGTGCCCCCTTGTTCATGGCACGAGAGAAACGCTGTACCTGGTCGTCATTCACAGCGGAGGGCGATCAAGGCCATTCGGTAAGCCGGCTGCATCACTGACCATATCACCGATTTGCCCTTACATTTTGATGCCGGTGCAGGTCAGCATTATCCTTGCGTCTCAAATTGGCGTCCCCACAGAAAGTCAGCCCCCTTTGAGGCTATTAACTCATCGGTCAATGCAACCTACGGTCGGAAGTCTCACCATTGACCACGGCCTGAAAGCGGGTTTCAGTGGATATTCTGGATAGCAGATATCCGTTATGCAATTTCAGAAGGCGATTTCCAGAGACATTTCTACCTGCTCCTAGACATGAAGCACTGTCCCCTGATTGATAGCATAACTGGTCAGACTGTCAATGGTTTACTGTCAATGGTTTTTTCGTCACTATGGCTCTAACCTCAACTTTCTTCAAACCACCTGCTTCTGCACAGGCCCGTGTGGGCACGCCGCCCGCACCGACTCGGTCCTAACGCGCTCAGTGTTGCTCCTAAGGAGTTCGAGCATTGGTTTCAGCTAAATGAAAAATTATAAGCGATTTCACTCTGTGAAGGTGGATGACCAGCGAAGCGGTTTAGCACACGACACAGATCTCACACAAAATGTGGAGGGCCACTATCGTCGTCGGGAGCGCGCACTATAAGCGGCCTCCCCATTACAACGAGAGAAGTAAAATTCAAAATGGAGAATGGCACTTTGTTTTATATACAGGCGTGACGGTGCCGCCGCCCCGGGAAAGTGGCAGGAAACTAGGCACGCAAGTGATTGGAACTCCGACAAAGAAAGGACGGTGCGAACGTAGACATGGCGGACGCGGTTTCGGCCTTTTGGGCTAAGATCCTATCGTAGTTACTGTAGGTATGGTGTGTTGTTACTGTTTCGTCCCAAATCGGCAGTGCGCATTCTTTGGTTCTTACTTGGAGGTTACTTGGATTTTGTTCGCTTTTCTACCCTACATGTGAGGTCACTCAATGAATTTGCTGATTTCTCCAGTGCTATGCCCTTAAGATAACTTACGGTCAGAATTTTTGACGTAATGCTCCTAAATGTCTCACTGCACTCCTTAGCCTTACTAGGAGGGCACTGTTTGAACTGCGAACAATTAACATATATAAAAGCAAATAAAGTTATCGCCAAAGTAACAAAACTTGGCACTAGTAAAGGTTAAAATTTTTGCGATTTATATGACCATGCTTTTCCTACTACTCTAGAACAAGCCAGGGCTGATGGACTCTGTATTCCGTCACATTGTTCTTTAAAACGAATGTATGTGAGTCTACCCTTTTCTGCTGAAGTACTAAGTCAGTGGCATTACCATGTCTCGAAAGAAGAGGCGGAAAGGGTATTGACATGCTGTCAGGGCGAACATGTGCGAGTATCGCCAGGTTTATTTTCTTAATTTTAAATATTGTAAACTTCATATGTCAGCAATGCCGTGTAGATGGTTAGTCTACATTTCTGTGTTGAGCCCAGTACTTTTTCTTTCATTTAAGGTTGAATAAAGGTCACAAAATGTTCGTAAAGCAATTTCAGAAGTGCGTTTGAGAGTATAATTGTCATGGCTTCTGTGGCAAATTCTGAACATGTCTGGGTTGCTCTCTAGGAAATATTTTTCGTGCTTAACGTTTCCGACCTGATCCTCTACAGTTACCTTCTGGTTATTTTATTTTCACAAAGGTTTTCGACGAGTTAAGATGCGTAGAGGAGTTAAAAGTCTTTTCCAGCCTAAAGAAGTAATCAAGGAAGCGGAATTTTTTGACCAATAAACGTATAGAAAAATACAAAGCAGGTATACAAAGCAGGTGATGTCCACTGATAAGCTGTTCTCCTGAAAGAATGCATTTGATTTCAGTGAAAGAATTTTTTTGCAGATTGCTTCTAATTTTCTAGCTTCAAGAATTTTGTGAATACTATCGGGAACATTTTTGATGTGCTATAGTACTGTCGGACATTTCGCCATGTTCTGGCCTTAACGCGAATTCTGCCACGCCTTATTCCCCTTATAATACTTATTTGTTTAATACTCAATATCTCTAGATATACTTTAGTAAAAAAACCTGAAAGCAAATGTAATGTTCACAATGGTCTGTATTCTTTATGGAAAATTCTTAATTTTAGAAAATTCGTCCGATAATATAACATTGCATGAAACGGCGCTTTCTAGTACATCAAAGGAAAGGCAAGCAGGTACGCCAAATTAGTTTCGTTGAAGCCGGCAAGCTGCACAAAAGTTCACGAAAGGAAGAAGTTTTCTTTTCCAGGAGTGTAAAGAAGCTGCAAAGAAAAATCGTGAGGGTTTGTCAAAATGAATGCTTCACATTTGAAAAAAGAATTTATTCTACTCCGTTGTTCGAATACTAGTTCGTGCCAGGTGGTTGGAAATTCTTCGCTTTCATTAAACTTCCTTCACATTTCTCCTGAAGGGCCATATTCTGTGTTTCTGTGGCTCGAGTTGTATAATATCTCTCCCTATCGTGGGGCTGTTATCCTGCTGGTTAGGTCAGATGATGAAGAAAACACCCCGGAAAGGCGTTGGTTTCTGGTTAAAGCACTCGCCCAGGAAAAGTTATTCAAGTTCTTCTTCAACAGCGCAGAGTCTTTCTGAGAAACCCGTGTGGATTTCTTTTTTAGCTTCTTTCTATAGTAGGATGGATGGCAGTATCACCTTTTAAAAGACCGGATTAGGGCCCGAGGAGTTTTGCAGCCGGCGTTTATATGTCAACATCGGTACATATACCTTAAACGTACACAACGATGACGATATCGAAAAAAAAAACGGATTGTTTGCATCACTTAATCGCAAGTGCAACTAAGCATATTGTCGGTAACACTAAGGATTCAATGAAGACTGAATATATTTTTGTCAGTTGGCCACTCCAATCTCTTTCCAAGATTACAATAATGAATATACCTTGAATGAAGAAAGTAAAATTATACATTGAACAACTCTACATTGTAATTAAACAGGCCCTGCAACTGTGGCAGCAAAGATATCCAGAAGAGGATAAGAGACAATGACTGTATCTTGAGTTGGATGGATGCCGTCAAGCAAGCGTTACATGTGAAACTTCATTCGCTAATCATAATGCTGATCCGCAGCATCAGAATGAGTTACAATTTACACATAAAGCACACAATCCATTGAGTCGTACCGCAAATGTAAGGCAGCCTTTGCCGCAATTCTTAGCCATCGGTTATTTTTTATATATACGCAGATAATAACAATATCGAAACTGCCGTTACACTGAAGTGAAATACCAGCTGCGAAAATTACACAAGTTCTTACTTTGTAGCCGAAGTAATGCGCTTAAATAACAAAATACCATGTACAGACAGATATGTGGAGGGATATTTCAGAGAAATTCACTAAACAAATTTTTAATTATAAATTAACACGTATGGTCGACCAGAGGTTCTGAAACATCGCGATCGCGGCATTGGTGTAGATTGTCAACACATTTTATATATCCGACCTTTCTTATCAGTCACTAGTCCCAACAAGCACGCATTTTAGGCTAGTTTTTGCACCGTGTGAATGATTGGCCAATTAATATGCGAGGGTTATTCGCGAACAAATTGCGCAACGGTAGTCGTGACTGCATGTGAAGGATGAAGAATTCAAATGCAGATGTAAAGGAATAGAAGTACGTACTTCGAGAAAAAGAAAGCCCGAGAGGGTTGAAAGCATGTGCAGCTATCTATCAATTACTGTGGAAGGACAGGAAGCAGAAGTGAGAAGTCCGCGCAAAATTTAGAGCAGCTGGAGACGTGGGGAATATCGCGGCCGTGGACTCGCAGTGGTTTGAATTCTTATGCAACGGGCTCCTCTTGAGAGTGCATCTGCCGTCTCCTACGGCTACGTTTGCTGGCACCAGACGGAAATTATCAATATATTCTAATTGATAACAGGCGATAATCGCAATGAATAGACATATAGCAACACTGGCGCCATCCGCCATCTTGGCTATGGCACAATTGCGAGGACGGCCGTTTGTTCCAGTGGTTGTGACGATTGTGATGCTGGCAATCGTCCCCGTGCGGATCTCGTGATTCTAAAACGTAGCAGTTGCATTCGCCGTGCAGCGATTGCTGAAGAGGAAGCCTCACTGTACTGCCACAGATCAAACAAACCAAGCCATTGTGTTTTAGTATAGTTGAATATATGTCTGGGTGATATTCGCAAAAGACCTACTGCTGTGAAAAGGAGACCTTCGCCGATCCTCTTAATGCAGCGACGTGCCCTTCGAACTGAGCTGACTGCCGTTGGAAATATGATTTGCTCTTGAATTTTTTGTTAAGCCTGTAAAATAACCATGCACTGCAATACAATGCCTCATATTTGTGGAGTCTGTAAGAACATGGGTGAAAATTGAAAAAATCAAACCTGCGATACAAATGAAATCGAATCAAATCATTTTATTTTTTCAAAATACAAATTTCAAATGAATGCTTGAGCAAAAAGCTGGTTTGAACAGCTTTACAAGGCCCTAGAAAGCGCGATAAGGTAGTTATTTCAGGCGGAAAAATTGCTGTTCATCCACGCAACCAGCTGACGAGAACTGTGAATTCTCTGTCGCACCGGATTCTCGCTTCCAGTGTGCGAACTGAATTTAAGCAAGTAAGGTAAGAAAGGAGTGTCCTCTTTAAAAGGAGGACAATCACGGTCGGAAAGTTGAAAGTGTAGGATTTCATTCTTTGTGATGCTTTTTTTTCGTTGTGACGAAGCACGTGTCACGTTTTCGCACGACAAAGCGCTGCGCCTGTTTTCTCCTTGGCCAATGTACAGTGCGATTATAGAGCTGCTTTTGCATTTAAGTGCTGAGAACTTCACTGTTCGCAGTAGCTCCGGTTGCAAGCCCAGCGCAATAAAACGACAAACCCTACAGAGCACGGCTAGTCCCTCAAGTGCGACGTCTCAATGTCGGAGCCGAAATTAAGAAACACGCGGGGATTAAATACGCCACACTGCGTGGTAAAACAGAGACAGCTCAGAAGCCCTAAAGCCTCTGGGATACAGTGGGTTGGACTTGTCTATCCCTACCGCTGGTGCGCTGCCGTCAAGCTCTGCAGTACACTCGTTATCTTCTTTGAAATAGGTTCAAGATAAAACAGCGTTGCTTGTATTTTATTAAGTAATAACAAAATATTATTTTGGATTGAAATATATCTGCCAAACAGTACTTCATTTTTCTATTAGTATTGTTATGTAGCTAAAAGAGCTCGGGGATACGCAGATCACGCCCTTCCTCCCAGCTATTATTTTGTCGTTTTGCTTTCTGTTCCAGTTAAGATTGCAGTGCAATTCCATTACACCTTTTATACGCCGAGCCTATGTTCCTGCTATTGGTAATCCTTACCAGGTATCTTGCTTCGCCTACAAAGCTACTCTAGTGGAGGAGCGCCACAAGGACGTGCCGCAATGTCAATGTGCATAAGCCTGTATAAGCGTAGCGACGGCCGCGCTACGGTGGCTAGATGGGTAGGTGTGGCGACCGGTGCGTCTGGAGCGTAGTTCACCACTTCTCCTCGTCATAACGCAAAATTGGCGCTGTTGTCAGTATAACGGTTCCGCAGCGCCCGTCGTCTGCTACAGGTGGCAGGAGGCGAGCAAAAAAAAAATGCAGCCCGTATTGGAATAGTTGTATGTCGTCTGTTCGTGTAAGTTTCAAAGGTGAAGAGGTCCGCGTCTCACGTACTGTTTGCAAGTTCCTAAGCGATGTGGAATGTTCCAAGTCAGAAAAATGACCAACGAGATTAGCGGCAGCATTGCTCCACCAAAGAAGACCACCAAGGACACTTACTACTTCGCTCCGAACTGCTAGTCGGGCTCTAAATTTCGGAGAAAGCATAAATGTTCGCCCCGAGATGCTCAGTATCGGCGACATTAATGAGCAAGCGGTACACCGAAAAGCGTACGTCGATGAGCTCCTCGATCGACATTGGAAATTTGGAAGCCGCCCATGAGGTGCTCAGCGCCTGCGACATCGAGCACCGCTGCGCTGCTACAGGGAAAAGGAAAGTGACTCTAGGCTTATATTCTATATAGCAGGCTATGTAGCAAGGAAGTTTCTTCAAAGAACCAAGTGCTCCGATTGCTCAGGGACATTACTGAATTCCACAGAATGAGTAGGTGAGGGCTGTAGCTCCCTTCTGAAGCACTACAAAAACTGGTAGCATCGCTCGAAGACGCCTTCACGCTGTGCTTTAGTTTAAAGGAGTTACGAAGGAACAGCTAGTATCGCCGACTTTGCCTCCTTTCTGCAGCTGAATCCTCCGCATTTGGTCGGCTGTGAGCCGCACAAGAAAGAGCTCACAAACGATGTTGTGGCGTTCTATTCAATCACACGCCTTTACTTTCTCGTCAAGGGCAAGAATATGGCGCGCGAAAGCAACAGGGAGAAGAAGAAGCACCTGAAGCGAAGGCGTGTGCTGTGAATAAAGTTATGATGTGGTGGGCCACCTTGTGTGTTGGCCCACCAATTTATCTTGGTGCGTCTGCTGACTCAAGTTACGAGAACGTTTCTTGTATTTTAAATATATTCGTGAATCTAGCTAAAAACGTATTGCTTTATTTTACTGCCACCAAACAGTGAACCATATGCACAACAATTTAAATACCGTAAATGAGGCAGCAATAAACACAATAGCTGGATTTCTCGAAATTGGAATATTAGAACTCACTAAATAACATTTACACACGTTTCCATATACCGCATAAAACCATGGCAGTATTGTTTTATGCATATAAAATGCATCTACGCCTTTAATGCAATGGGCTGGAGCGCCGCGTTTATACCAATATATGTGACCAATCGACAAACTAGAAAATTGACTTCAGCATATCGTGTCTTCTGACTAGACGACAGTAACAAATTCCCCATTCTGGCTTTGCCTACATTTCCTAAAACGGCATTACATAACGCGCACTTTAAAGCTAGAACATCAAACACGCAGCTATACACAGCGAAGCCGACGTTGCGCGCGGCTGAACCGTTATACTGTCCGCAGCGCCATTTCTACGTCATGATGCGGAGAAGTGGTGAACTGCGCTCGGTTGGCACACCTACCCATCTAGCCACCATAGCCGCGCTACCTCGTGTGCTCGCCGCATATTTCTTCAAAACGAAAACTTCGCCGATCGTCGCCATCAAGTGTCGACGTTTTAACTTGGCAGTGCAGGCTCCGTGACTTGCTCCTTATAAGCGCTGCCGGCCTTACGCCAAAAATGACGTGTGTATATTCGATGGTTAGCTCGTTTGCGGTAGGATACAGGATTTTTTCTAACTGGTGCTGCTGCAGGTGTTCTTGTAGGCAACCGTTACATCGTCCTGCGGTCTTTACAAGGAGGTACGAGTTGGGGCTTTCAGTATTACAGTTACGTTTGTCTTGCTTGTTTGATGTGAATGCGAAATAACTGAGAATAAAGCTAAGGGAGGGAAAGAGACTGCCCTTTTAATCTCTTGGTTTCGTTTAGTTTGACCTATTTGTTGTAAAGCGAAGCTTTCTTTGCCTTGTCCATCGACTTTTCCCACTGTTGCTGCTGGCGCTGTCTGGCACACCGCGTCGGGTGGTGGTTCAGGGCGTGTGCATGCACGACAGGGGCGCGCGCAGAGAGGGAAAGCGACGTGAGAAACTCGTTTGGACATTTGCAACGCGTCGAATGTACACAACGCCCTCTGGAGCTCCCTGGGCGTCACCACATTAGCCTCTTGACAACTCTAATTATCCGTGACTCCCCGCAAAAGCATTGCAGAAATTTCAGCGCTTACCTTTATACTAACGTGCTAGTCCGGAGGGAAGCTAGATAGAATGGTAGAGATGAGGGGGCAAGGAGGCGTAGAATGCGTAGAACCGACGCAATGGCAAAACGAGTGGATAACAGCCTTGCCACTCCTCGCTCGTAGTTGAGACACTCCTCGCTCGTACGTGAGACAATAAAAATGCTTAACCATCTCAGAGGTCATGAAGTATGGTGAACAACAGCGTTTCAAGCAAACACCTCCCCCTGTGTTGTGTGTGCTATGCAGACAAGCAGCAGTGGTGAACACAACATAACGTTTAACATCAACTCACCCCACTAGTGTTCGACGAAACGTTGCAGAAATTAAACATTTGCCGTCAACATCTTCGCTAATTACCGTCAAACAAAGCAAACAGCATAAAAAGCTTCGCTTGCATCGATTCCCCCAGCGCATGGGATTGCATAATTTTTATTTTGTTCTTTTCCATTCTCGAAATTTGGCTTATTGTTACTTGTTTTCACGACGTTCTGCGTTAGTGTAGTTAATGCTATGATGGGAAGCTATGTAAATACCATGGATGGTTTGCACGTACACATATTGTAAGCAAGGATCGCTTTCATGTGCCTTGAACTAAAACTTTTATCACCGCATATTTTCACGCGGAAATTCATGAACTACACCGACAAGGTCATTGCAGGCGGGTGTAAATGGCGTCGTATAATATTGCTACATGCGTGTGGTATTTGCGTGTTTGAACGAGGCGCGCGGGTGCCATCACTCGAGAAAAGAATAGGAAGAACGAGCTGGGCTCGCGCTGTGAATCTAACCGGTCAGCGATGCAACCGCTGTTGTAAGTATAACCTGTAAATAGTTGCTCGTCGTACTGACTCGTCCTTCGCGTAACAATATCTTCACCTTAGTGAAAAAATCCCACAAATCGGGCTGGCAGCACGTTGGGCTAAAGACAAATTGGCAACGCTTTTTTCGGTCTACTCTGTCGGTTCCTGCCAATTTAGTGTGCGCTGTGATCAAATAGAAAATCACATTGTACTCACGGCGTCTTCGTAGACAGAAAAAATATTTCTTCTGTGAATAAGACGAGCGCTTCTGTCCAGCAGCATCGCCAACACTTGGCTCGCTCTGCGCGCGCTGCTTGTCGTCGGTGTCTTTCGAGACGGCGCCACATGCTGCCTCGCCGTTCCTTGAACTCATAGCATCCTTGAGAGACACCACCAATAACATCTTATTACTTATTTATGTGTACATTCGGTTGTTCAAGGCCTGCCTGCCTTGCAACTGTACCATGCTCTACCGAGGCATGGGCTTTTTTAACGGTTCCTCTTGAGTGATTTGCTCACAGGCAGTTGCTAGAAACATGTGAACGTGGCGGGTTTAGACGCCTTTCCATGGCCTAAATAAATTCAGAGCCAAACGCGATCCGTGCCCAACTGCTCACTAGAGGCGAAACCAATTAACGACTGGTAATATAATCTGCGTCAAGTACCTAGTAATTCATTACGATTGTTTTATTATGGCCATATAGCTTGATTTGCTATGATATTGTCAATCCTTCCAATTCAAAATTTTTTCGAAATGAGATGGTTCGGTACAAAAATAATTCTGCCAAGCGCGTCTCCGATAAGTTGGCCCACACGAAAAAAACTGCCCTGCGGCTTATTGCTTACTATTTTATTGCGATAGTAACTATATTGACATTCCAGGCGCATTTGTGCTGTCGACCGTTGCCGTCGCCGTGAGGTCAAGTATGAAGTCCTAAGGTGATTAAATCGTCGCCGATTGAAGCAAAAAGTGCCCATCTCTATTTTAATTGCGCATGCAAGGCCCACCCCAGTATTTGTTTCAATTACGAAGTGCAAAAAACAAGGGTGAAAAACGTTTAATAGTTTAATAGGTGCGTTCGCACAATGCGAAGCACGTATCATTCACCGCATGCATTTTCCGGTCAAAATTACAGTTCAATAAGCTACAGTTGCCAGGAAGCGGCAACAGTAGCATACGAAGCTTGGAGTGACATCACCACATTTTCACATATTAAAAAAGAACCAGCCTAGCAACTGATTTCATTTGTGTTTTGAGGAGCTTGAACAAGGTGTGCCGCCACGTGAACAGCAACGTCAATATGCACAACGGCATCATGCTCAGGCTAGGCAGGAGGCATGGGTTCCTGCCAAATACGATGCGAATACGCCAAATACGATAGGAATACACGAATAAGACACATCGATAGCCGACATCAAGTGCTTCATCCGTATTCACTTTTATGGGGTGAAAGTTGATTCCATCACACCAGTCGCCATTGTCGGAGACTTCAATGTGGACAGCTCAAAACCAGAAAAGAAATGCTTTGTCCAGTTTGTGATGGAACAGTTTCGTCTCATGTGCTTCAACAAACCAAGTCAGTCAACCTCTGTGCACCGTTCGTGGATATATTTAACTTTAGCTAAGAATATCTCTAAAGTAGCAACGGAAAACCTCAGTCTTTACCACAGCAATCACAAAGCAGTTATCAATATCGTTTCAGAAAAATTAGGTTTTTGTACAGTGCACTTATTTGTCTTGCTGACAGCGATTTCGTGTAGTGCAGTGCTCAATCGTTCAAGGCTGCGTCACATGGGTCTATCGGATAAGGTGATGCTATAGCCTCCATGGCCAACCGCGTTGGTTTGTTACTAAAACAGTTTAAATCACAAACAGCCGAGTAAGTTGCTACGCAGGATAGCACGTGTTAATAAAAAAAAATAAGCAGAATAAAAATGCCAATACAAGGAAAACGTCAGGATTAGGGGTATGCTTAAAAGCATAATATTTTGATGTTGGTTGAGCTGGGATTGAACATAATATGTGAAAAGATGCGACTTTTTTCTTTGTCCAGAAAAACAAAATTGGTAATATTTTTTGTAATTTTTTGAAATGATTACCTCACATGTTTGGATGATCAGCGACCGATCTATCAAGTTTTTTGGCGGTCTCAGCTGATATGCGTTTATTTGAACTTTCAGTAGCTGTGATGTTTTGGCAGTATGCTGTATGTTGCACAAAGAACACTCCGGCATGCAGCTTTACTACTTTATTGGACAGAAGGCATGTAGTCGTGTAATATAAAACAGACATACGTGCAAGTTATTCTTGTACGTAGCGAAAATCTAAACACCACAAGGAGGCAGGAAAATGGAGGCAACTGGACAAGTGATCTAAGAATTTCTCGCGTCAATTGCGTTATTAATCATGGATAAATATCTTGCCCAATCCTCGGCTAACATATCCAGTGCCAGTATTCTACTTCACTTTTCTTTCCTCCGCCGCACATGATATTCCCTTGCCGTCATTTTTAGTTTATTTGAAATATACATTGGCACTCAGCGCTGTAGTTGAACGTTGATGGTAAGTAACGCGATTCGTTCACACCTAGATTCTCGGTATATGTGGCAAGACACTCGGAATCAGGTCCGTCCAAAAGAGATGAATTTTTTAATCGAATTTCATACCATGTTTCATAACCTGAAAGGAAAAACAAACTTACTCCCACTACGCAATAACGTTACATCGCAAAACGCAAAAAAAAACACACGCATTGGTAATACAGTTTAGCTGAACTACCACATAAGTTTCAGATAATTTTCTTCATTTCACGCACACAACGATCTTCATTTGTCTGCTTTCAAGTGCAAACAACGAACACTTGTATAAAGTGTAAATCATTTGATTCATCACAAATACCTTATTAGAAATGCGTATTTCAACTTGACAAAGACGAAGCCTACATCACGGGCTAATAATCATGTCTACAGAGTATCAAATTGATGAATGGTGCGGGAACTGCGGAAAGTTCCAATGAACAACGGTGTGCCCATGCTTTCAAAGGTGCTCAGCTTCCTGCTGGACAATCCAGGCCACAACATACATGTCTGTAGGTGAGACGCACTGTCTTCATGCTAGTTCTCTTATTGTCTCTTCACAACGTACAGCCAAGACCACGTTGCTACACTTTCATGCTATTACCTATCATTTGTGTGTACTTCTGGAGTACGCACTTGTGCTTTTGTTGTTGTTGGTCAAAATTATTTTGGTACCTATTATCAGTCTCTGGCTGTCGAAGACACACATACACACACACACACACGCGCGCACACACACACACACACACACATATATATCATGTTATTGCACTTTCGGGTTATCGTGCTGTGAAAAATTATCCCCCGGATATCTTTTCTGGTACGCATACGCGTGCTTGTCACCAAGTGCGGCCGTATATATACGCTCAGCGTTTTGTGTCTCGGTTTCGTCGATGAGAGGCGCTCAGATGAGATGCGTCTGAACGCGGATTGGAATATGTTTTGTCGAAATTTGGGGACAACGTTGGTTTACGCTTACTGTACATCCAGAATTTTGTTTAAACAAAAAAACAAATAATGGTGGTCTAAGAAGACATTAGGAAACAATTTGGTAGACAATGCAAGGTCATGAATTATGTCTTACCTCTGTACTTGAATAATAAACAATTAAATCACTGTATTGAGCCGGTACGTCACATAAGTACGACCCATAAAAGATAGCAAAACATCGATGGAACCTGAATGATTTCAAATGAATACATTAATCATGCTTCCAAATGCATAATGAAGAAATAATAACTCAAGAGGAAATGGCAATTACAGTGACGGTATTCGTAGGTTCATGAGATTTGGACACGCGCCCACTTGGTATGGGTATCTTTGACTACACCGAGGGAATTTGGCGTTACACCGAGGGAATTTGGCGTTCTCTGGGAAAAGCCGTTCTTTCGATTGGAACAGAACCTGAACTAAGCTTTTGCATATGCATATTATATAGCTCTTAGTACAGTAGATATTTTTTGGATTTCTGGAGACAGTGTGCACATTGACATGATGAGTGAAAACAGGGCATGCTGCACGTGCGTAACCGATAACTTTTCTGACCCAACATAGTAAAGTATCAAAGCCATGGACATAGGAAACACTAGAACATTATAAATTGTAGATTCATTTTAAGATATAAAGATTAGTCGCGTATTTTTAAGCGGTTGCCTAATAAGGACCTGTATTTTTTACATGAGCTTTAATAAGGGAACCTATACCGCCGAGGTGGAGTAGCGGTTTGGGTGTCGCACTGCTGAGGCTTAGGGCTTATGATCAAATTCCGGCTGTGGCGGCCGCATTTCGATGGGGGCGACATACAAACACGACCATCTACTATGCATTTTTACGTTAAATAACTCTTTGTGGTCAAAATTATTCCATAGTCCTCTGCTGTGGCATGCCTCAAAATAATATTGGTGTGCGGCGCGGGAAACCGTACAATACATTTTAATATGAAGATCCCGACTTTCAATCGGCGAATGAGCAAAGTTTTTCATGTGTAGAAAAATATTTTACCTTGAAAAAATTTTGCCAAAGCTCTGTAAATGCATTTCAAAACACACATTGCGCACAAGACTAATTATCTATCTATAAAAAACTGTTGAAGCAATTGAGCATAATGTTTCTCATGAACGTTCTCTTTAGGCAAGTGCAGTATGTATAGATGCGATAACAGTCGGTTTATATATATATATATATATATATATATATATATATATATATATTATTCAGGAATCTTATCAACATATTTGATACGTATTGTTGATGTACAACATTCAAGCAAACAAACGATTATATTAGAGACACTTACAAGCTCCATCAAAGAAATTAACTTTGAAAACGCCACAGGTGTTATTCTTGCTACGGTATATTAGCGTCTCATTCGCAATCGTATGGTTCACTGCAAAGGAAGAAGAAATAAATTTCACAGAAATAAAGACTTCACAGTGAAAAAGCATAGAAAAACTTACCACAAATATTTTGCTCATTATAAAGCATTGCGGCTTCTTTACCAGCAAGTGCGAAGTTAACAAATATTGCTCAATTGTAGTTTACTTACATGCAAGCGCAGCAGTTTGTTCACAATATGAAAAACCTAAAATACAGTCAATGCCCTTGATTCCGCATTAGCCTTCCTTTACTGTTAATAGGTGGTCAGGATGACAATTCTAGAATGTGTATTTTACAGATGAATTATGATAAGGTGTTAAGCAAAGAGAAATCGCTATACAGGGTGACTAAGATTTAAACACATGCAAATACCACGTAGCATGACAGAACGAAGATAATAAGGCAGAAGATTCCTGATGCTATCAGAACATTAATTAAAGCACGACCATTCTTCAACTTGCAGACTTTGCTTAAACTGTACTGCGCCTTCATCCACAGTCATATTACGTACTCTATCACGTCATGGGCGAATACCTATCCATCTCATACCCTCCTACTTCAACTTCTCCAAAACCAAGCCATTCGCATTCTAACATTCAGTTCACCGTTCACCTGCGCGTCCCCACTTTTTCAGCAACATAGTGCACTAACAGTTTGTAATTTATTCAAATATAAATTGGGCATTCTTGTATTTAAGTGTCTTAACGGTACCATAACAACCTACGTTTTGGAGAAATTTAAATTGTTAAACTCTAATCCTACCAGGTTTGCCTCAAACAACAACTTTTTACTTCCACATGCACGCACTAACTACGGCAAACATACTACCATATTTGCACCTATTCAATTTTGGAATTCAATACCACTAAGCACTATAGAATTGTCATTAGCAGCTTTTAAAAAAGAACTTAAACATCTTATCTCGCAATTATAATTCATCTGTATTTCTATATCGGCGTTCTCTTACATTTAGAGCTATTACTGTGTGCGTTATTTTCACATTTATTACTCATGCACATCAGAGTTGTTTCCATAGCTATATAGCATAATTAACGTCATTTTGTTCCCGATCCTACTGCCATTTTTACTGTATGTTTCGTTCTTTTCATAGCTATGTATAATTACTGAACGTTGTTTTGTTACCATTTTTACTGGCATTTTTTATTGCAAGTTTGCGTTGTTTTATTACTATCAATAATTACTTAATGCTTTTTAGTTGCATTGTGTTGTACTTGTCAACATGTAATTTTCTAACAAGAGGTCCCCTTTCAGCCTTGTGCTATGGGACCGCCTTCTGTATATACTAACCCCAATGCGTGTATATTGTTTGCAACAAATGAAGATATTTTGCGACAAATTTCGTTTGGCGTCATGTGAATGTTCTCAGTTTATTTTTGCATTGCGCCTTATTGCATAATTAGTCTCAATAATTTCGTGAACTTCAATAATTAATTCATATATTATTATAATTAGATGAAGAGTGTAAATGGGAAAATTGTAGAGCAACATGTAAAACACCGTGCAAACTGCCTCGGCGGCCAGTTGCGTGGCAATTTTTCGTGTATTAGCGAGCTTCTTTCATGCTCAGAAAAATGCTTTCATCTATTGCGTATTGAGCGACAGAAAGCTATCGCTCATTATATTATTCGAGAAGTTGATTAAATAATCAAGACTTATTGAATGTAATTGCCAAACTATTGCTTTTGGCATTTTTACTGAAACTCCACGGAATACTTTGTTCGAAGGGATTTTTTGTTCAAATTGCGAACGTATACTTTTCCAGGATCTCAACGATCCCTGTGACATCCCTATGACACCCGAGCATAAAACACGGTTTGTTTCTTCAGGTCAGAAGCGCCTCACCGAAGTTCATAGTTGCTTGAAAGTACCCTTGGCCAGTTTGACAACTAAATAACTTTCCTTTATACATCGGCCTAGCGCTGAAGCACGCCGCAAGTGACGCCCTGGACTGAGGGCGTCAATGCTTTTTTTTTTTTAATCGCTGAATAAAGTGATTTCTCTCTCTTCCCTCTCCTTTATACATATACCAACATATTGAAGCCCAAAAGGTTGTGTTAAACTCATCTTCTTCAGGAACATAGATCTGAAGGTATCCCGTCCGCAGATTGAGCAATCAAAAACATTTCAAATTTTACACTGTATCAATATACCCGTCAATCTAAAATACAGACGGCTAATAGGACATCACCCACCTGTTGATCTGCCTTGATCTGACACATTATGGAAGAAAGAACTTGATGTCCCAAGCGATAGTCACAGGCTCTCTTCGAGGTTTTGAAGTAATCCTAATGAAGTCAGTGCCGAGCATTTCAAACACTTGCTAAGCAATCACCGCCACACTCCCGTTCAGCGTACATTCGCAATGGCGAACACATTTGAGAACAGTCACCCTACGAAGGTATCTGTGGCTGGGAGGCCTGCCGTTATATCATCGAACAGTGCATGCTGTTGAGTGAGTACCAAATTCAAGGGAGCCGAAATCGAAGGCTCACTTGCCGATGCTGCCAGTAGCGTGCCAGTGCTGGTAGAATGACGGAACATAGTGTGAGCTTGGTCGATCATGAGTAGAACGAGGTCGGACAAAACGTCCATGGGAAAAAGTCAGCTTTCGAAGTTACGACATCAGGGATGCCCCTGAAAACAAGAACTGCTGGGAGAAATGTCCGACAGACCACTAGACACCAACCATGAACATGCTCTCCAACATAGCGCTGCCTCTTAGTCTATTCATGGGCGTTCATGGTTGCAAAGGGTCCAGAGTGTGAAATTTGAGGTACATAAGCTAAACATTAGTATCCACAACATGGACAGGTCGCCTATCGCTTCCACATGAACTGCTTGACAGTGATGCAGGTGGCCTGGTAGAACACTTCATGGCCACGTTCGTTGATCTATGCGGCCCCGTTCCGAAGGCAATAACACAGCGGTTGTTCTAGTGCCATTCAACAGCTTTCCGAGAGAAAACACAGGGTTAATTTTTCGGAGAATTAGCATACAGGAATCGAAGCGTGGGAACAGTCAGTCAACATGTCTATCACGCAAGGCGAGCTGCCAGAGTAACCTGAAGCTCACCAGGGTGGCAGTCGAGAGGCGAAAGGTGTCTACCCTGATGATACGGCAGACGCTTGAGCCGCGAAAGCAAATTTTTATTTAATTATTTATTTATTTATTTATTTATTTATTTATTTATTTATTTATTTATTTATTTATTTATTTATTTATTTATTTATTTATTTAGATACCCTAAGGGCCCACAGGGGCATTACATAGGGGGGGAACATAAAGTAGAACACAATTTTTACAAATGAAGAAGCATCGCAGGTGGTAAATACAGCACTTTAGGGTACAGCAAGTCGTGAAACATAATAACAAGGTAAATATTCTTACAAAATTCACACTCAACGAAGCAAGAACAAAATACGAAAGCGAATAAGTGCTCTGGGAGAGAAAATTGTTACTAAAAGTGCTAGGATTGTGAATACGTTAGTAATGCTGAATGAAATAAAGAAGACTGTGTTATCTGGCAATTCTGGAGGGTAACTCATTCCATTCTTTTATTGATAAGGTTAACGGCGGATTCTTGTACTTCTCCATCCGGGCGAAGATAGGGTTAACTTTATAGGCATGATCGATGCGATGTCAAGTATGAGGTGGCGGTAAAATGTGTGACTGGGCAAATGATTTGTTGCTATGATACAGTGTGTTAAAAAGCATAATGTGGCACATTTTCTGCGCATTGCGAGTGGCGGCATGTTTAGTGTTTGCTTCAAAGATGAAACGCTTTGAAATCGGGAGTAGGATGACAAGATGAATCGCGCAGCTTTATTCTGGACGGCTTCGAGTAGATGGGCAAGGGATAGGAATAGCAAACATAGGTGCATATATGACCTCAAATCCTGAACAACGCCTTTTTTTGACAGACGCAGTGGCCATACGAAAGTCTTAGAAACCTTGGGCTCCTGGTAGTAGCTCAGCTGCACCCGCGGCACCATAGGCAGAGACCACAGACGCACCCAGTCAGCAAGCCACCCGATGACGGCTGCTCACCAGTAGGGTTTGATTTATTGATGCGAAACCGTCAAATTAGCTCTTGAGCGAGAACTCCAGCTACGTTTATAGCAGCGAAACGGCACCTGGTTCCCAGTGGCTGCGATGCCACGTCACGAGTGCGCGCTGGCGGGGAGCAGAGTGCGCGAAACGGAACACCTCCTACTGTGCCAGCGCGTTAGGTATTGTGTGAACGGTGAAGCAAGCCCCGGGACACCACTGCACCAGCGCGCCTCATCGGAGGAGTTACGGTGAGGCGACGCCACGGGGCGTCGCGACGATGCCCCGTTGGTGGCCGCTGCTGTTTCCTCGGCCTTTCGTCGCGCAGGACGTCAGTATCATGGGGCATTTCTCATCAATATTGCCCAAATGATTCCGGTCTACAGCCAACATGCTAACGTAAAGACTGTCCCAAAAATTACCAGCACCAATTTAATCGCAAAAATGGATGACATACCCCGAATCGAAGCTAAAAAAATCACTCGCCACGCAAAACTCGAAGGACCGCTCAGCGGCGTTCAATTGGACAATAATGCATTCGCATTCAGAGCTAATAAGTGCTTAGGTACCCTAGTATTTTATTGTGTAAGTATGAGCGAGTTGGTTCTGCAATACTACGACCAGCGCATAACTGGAGACAACACACAATAAGTAGACAAACACTGGCTCTGCCTTCGTCTTTTCATGTGTGTTGTCAAAAGAGGTTGACTTATTCTATGCGTCCATGTAGGCATACGACAACAGGTGACCATTGTTCCAAGTGACTTCATTCTCTATCTTCTTGCCGCTTCCATTCGTTCTCAATTTGCCGCTTTTCCCGTGTCGTTATTATGTATACGCGTGAGATCACTTGTGCCTCCGAGTCCACGGTCATAGGTGTTAGCACGTTGTCATGAAGCCATATTGGGCTAGCATGCCACGCCTGGTGGTTAGAGGAGTGAATACTGTGTAACCAGTTGGTTTGGCACGTATGCAGAAAAATTCACGAAGGACCATGGCAGCAGACGGTGTGGGTCGGGATTTTCGAGTCGATCCTGACGTCGAAGTCGGTGCCTATGTAACTACACCTGACTGCGTTGGGAATACATACAGGGTAGTGAGGCCGGCATGAAATTTGCCCGGCTGCTGTCTGATTTTGAAGGAAATCGTGGCTCGAAATGAATTATACATGTAAATATTTAACACATTGGAATCCGCTTGCGGCTAATTTGCCATGTACACGTGAGATTTTGTATGGATGTGGGCTTCAGCATAGAAAAACCTAACGCTGACTATGTTGACCCACAGTAAATTTGCAAAATAATAACACTAATAAGAAGGTAGATAGAAAGAGAATATAAATTCAAGTGCTATGAGCTGTTAACAAGTTCACAGAAGCCACTACTACTTGAAAGCATGTCCCTATGATTATCTGAAACTACAAGATTAGGACTTTTCTGTTATCTTCAATAATAGAACTGATGTCTATTATTCTTAAAGGTGCGGTAATATTCATGGTTTTTTTAAATGTGTGATGTCCCTACGCGTAAAATTTATGTACAAAATTTTTATGAAATACAGTTGACAGTGTCACTTTAAATTGTCTAGTAAATAAAGGACGGCATCGCAAACCTATGTGTTTGCCCAGAGACAACCGTTGATCATTTGGAGCATGAATTTTGTGGTAATAAAATGCATCATACATTGCTGCGTATTTATAATTAGATAATAATTAGTCGGCGCTGTTTCTGTACCTATTTCACACCTGACAAAACTGTTAAAGAAAACGATGTAATTGTTCGGACGCACAGACACGTTCAGGAACTTGACAACGGAGAGCAATTATATAGTACAATATGTAAAAACAGTGCATCAAAAGCATTTAACGCTGGACTTCCAACGACGCGATGCCCTACAAGTTCTGATGCAAATTATATCAACACATCGCGAGTATTTTGTGTATTTTTACTTTTGATGACAGCAGGTTTGAAACAGTTGAAGCGATATACAGCTGTATATACTGCGGCCGTACGTAGTGTTAGGAAGCAAAATAATATATATTCACCTAGGCCTTCTATGCGCAATGCGTTGCGCGTTTCCGTTTCACTCAAATTTCTCCAGTTAGTATAAAGATATCCGAGAGTGATGCTGCGTTCTGTAGTAAAATAGCAGAAAAAACACTAGAAACGCATATCACTGAGCACAATTTTAAAACTTACATTTGGTCTTTGAAGATGTAGTACCCGTTGAATATGGCATAGCCAGTCGATGTTGAGTGTATGACATCTACTTTACAATGATCCGCATTTATTTTACTGGAATTGTATACCCATATAGTTTCGTTCGGCACCAAGAACTGCAGAAAATTTTTTCATTTATTTGTACGTGAAACGTACTTTTTGTGTGCAAGAAATATACCATCTTGCACATGTTTATTTACAGCTCACAATAAAGGTAAAAAGAAAAACCAACCCAATCTTGTAGGTTACCTGTGCAACCATCATATTTATTTTTATATGTAAATAATTGCTCTAGAAAGGTGACGTATACATATGCAGCCCTATGTATATGTGGCTGCGGTCAACACTAGCAGTCATAGCTAGTTTAAGGACATGTGTGTATATTTCCATGCAACGCCTGTATATAAAATATGACAGGCTATATATGTTTGTTTTTATTGTATGGCATCAACGGTTGTCGGACACAATAATCGACGTCCACCTAGAAGTTTCTCATTGAGCGTTATGTTAAACAGCGTATCCACTGAGACACCATGGCGGGCACAATAACCACAAAGCAGAAAACGAAACATATCTTGCGGTAAATAAAATACCAGAAAATATACCACTGAAGCAATCTAAATTTAATGTTTCCGAAGAGTCGGCTTTTACGCGAAACACATTTGTTGTGCTGATATGCAGGGCGTCTCATGTAACTTTAGCGAAACTTTAAAAATATGCATATGCCTCCTAGCTGGACAGAACCAAGGTAATGTATTTTACCGTCGCTTCGAGATCCTCAGAATATTTTTTGAATTCCACCTGATTACATAACTATTCCTAAATAATTATTCAAATTCGCAAATATTATAATTAGAAGAAAAGGGTCGATGAGAAAGTGTGGTGCAACATGAAAAACTCCCGATACAGCTTTCTGTTCAGCTGAATACGTGCTATATAAAAGTGTTTTTCCGAGCGTGAAAGAACCCCGCAAGTACACGCAAAATTGCGGTGTGCTAGCTGCTCGAGGCACTCGAGGCACAACACCCAATATTGCTTAAGTTGTAATGGTAGGACATTTAATCGTTATAATAGTGTAAATGTACATTATTCTTCGATTTATAAGCGGTACGGAACAATTTAAATCCCCCAAAAGTTACGCTTACGTGTAACTTCGCGAACACGGGTGATGGGCAAGCGTATGGGTGCTATAGTACGCACGAAGCTATCGGCCCCCGGTGCGTCTAGATTATCTACATCGCAGATCGCATTCAAGATAGGGCTCGCGCGGCTACGCCATACGTAGCAGCCGCCGCAGTAAAATGCTCCCCTCCCCGTGGGGAAGACGGTGCGCATCCCCCCAACTTTCCTCCATTGCGCGCATCGTCGGTTAGCCGGTTTCACTGGTGACCGCCATCGTCGATTCACCGTCGCACGCTTTCGCTCGCACATACAGCATCCGGCGCGCGGGGACGATGTTATCACGAGAAGAACCCGTTATGCTCATTGCTCAGAGAGCCCCCCCCCCCCCCCCCCCCCCCCCCGCAGCAACTGCCAGAGCAGGTCAATCCAGCCCGCCTCCCACAACCCTCCTCCTGCGCGACGCTCCGGCTCTTTCCCCTTCCTCGCTCCGCTCAACGCCACCTAGACTTTCCTCTAGGTGGCATTGGTTTACTGCGTGCTCAAGAGGTACTGTATATGCTGCCCATAGGGGAGCAGAGTTGTGCCTCTGATTGAACGCGCCGCTCGCCCCCCTCTATTCCCCAATTCTGGTCACATACGCAAAAAGCATCAATTTCAGGGAAAGCCAACATAACAGCTACGCCTGCACCGTTGAGCTTCCATGGCCTGCACTGCCGCCTGCCGTGCCACCGCCTTCTCGGAATGAAGGAGCAAGCACATTCGGGAGCCGAGCCGCGCCGTATCCTACATTCAAGAGAAGTGGCTTTTCTGCTTAACACGGATGCGTCGGCGAGCAAGATGGCAGACCTATGCGAGTTACGCATAGGTCCGCCAGCAGAGCACAGTAATTCTAGCGCGCTCCTTCGTGCTTTCCCCGGCGCGCCATTCCCTTCTCCACCTCTAGGTGCCTTCCTCCTCTGGCACCCGCTTCCTAAAATGTGAGGGTGGGCCAACTTGAACTATGGCAAAATCAAAAGTATATGTGGCGTTGGGCGAACTTGAACTTTGGGCATGCGCCAACTTTAAATTCTGGGGTGGGCTAACAAATTTTGGGGATGTTTTAAATTAAAGTTTACATGAACATAATTTAAATGAAAGTTTATTACATAACTTGAAATCGGGGAGTGGACCAACTTAAGTTTGGGGATCAGCCAAATATAAACTCGGGGTTGGCCAATGGAGACATGGGGTGGGCCAACATAAAATTTCGGCGTATGTCAACTTGCCATTTGGGGATGTGCCAACTTGAAATCTGGCCGTGGCCCGACTTGAAATTTCGGGGTATGCAAGCTTAAATTTGGGGCTCGGCCAACTTGACATTTGGACGAGGGCCCACTGAAATTGGGGATGGGCCAAATTGAAATTGGGTTGTGTGCCAACTTAAAATTGGGTGTGGGCCAACTTGATATTTGGGGTGGGCTAACTGAACTTTGGGTGTAGGCCAACATAAAATTTTGTGGATTTTGTGATTTTGGGGGTGGGTCAACTGAAATTTCGAGCTGTGCTTACGCATACTTAGAAAATTGCCTTGCAGTTTCTCCGTTCTTTTATATCACCATGGGCTTGGCCGAACGAGTGTGTTGGTGAGGAACACGTGGGTGTGAAAGAGCACAAAACTCTACTAGTCGGAATAAAACATTGGCTCGCCCCATGCACAAGGGTGGAGGGTTGCTAGAGAAGCAACCAAATTGGTAGTGCTTGGATCCCAGACTAGAGTGGCGTATTCTAATTTAGATCGAATGAGTGTTTCATATAACAAGAGCTTCAACGATGATGGAGCTGCTGGAAAGTTACAGCGTAAGTAATCTAACATGAGATTAGCGTTGTTAACTATCTTCTCAACATGCAAACACCAACTTGGATTAGATGCAGTGTGCAATCATTGCGTTCCACCGGGGCTAACATAAGGGGCAGAAATTTCCAGGTTAACGAAGATGCCCGAGAACAAGTTAAGGACCGCACAGAGAGCGATGGAATGAAAAATGCTACGCGTAACGTTAAGAGCCAGGAAGAGAGCGGTGTGGATCAGAGAGCAAACTGGCATATATCTAATATTTTAATAGGCATCAGGAGATAAAAGTCGAGCTAGGCTGGCCATGTATTGTGTAGTATGGATATCCGGTGGACCATTAGAGTTGCAGAATCGGTACCAAAAAAGGAAAGCGCAGTCGAGAACGGTAGAAAACTAGGGGCACTATAACGTAAAATGATTCCAAACTGTTTTGATTCTATAACTCCTGACGTCAGATTTGTGTAACCACCGACGCAAGCATCGGGCGGTGAGCCGCTGCGTTGTCTGAACAACCCAACCAAACACTCTACTCGATTATAGGAGGTCACCTTTGTTCGCTTTCAAAACCAATAACATTGTCTACACTCAGCGGTTTTTCTTATCTAATTGGCTGACAAGAGGCGAGGAGCACGCTCTAGTGGAGAGGGTTTCGATGGGGCTGAGCCAGCACAGTGAAAATAGATAACCAAACCGCATGAAGAGGGTGGTGCCGGCTTCTCCGATTGGTCCGCTTCGCCTTACTTAGCTTGTGGTGGCTGGTCGAAAATCGCGGCGGCGTGCAACTGAAGGATAAGAATGCCGCTAAAACGCATCCTCAACAAGGAAGAGTTGACAGAGCGATGTCGTATGCATGCCGAAAGGCTCGATAACGTTTTACTGCCACGCAAAAAGGTTTATCATGCACAAATAAATACATGCTCACCGCTAGGTGCGAGTAGCGAGGGCCTGAGTGATGGGCAGGCCGCCATCTTTGATTCCTTTCGGAACGGGGCAGTCTGTGGCTATTAAGAAACATTTTCAGCTTTGTTCGGCATATTAATACTTTTTTTCGCGTACACGTCACTTTGACGTGGTGAGTTTTCGCGGTTTTGTGACGTCGCGTGACAGACAGGCGAAGTGGGCGTAGCCAGAAAACATTGGACCAATAGCAGATAGCTAATGCATGGTGAAAAGACATCGAATCAGGAATGATTATTTTTCTTTTGTGCGGTTTAATCATGCATAATCAGTGTGTACACGTTATATCAGATGGGGAGCTATCGCGGTTTTCGTGACGTCGCGTGACAGACAGGCGAAGTTGGGAGCGGCCCGAAAATGATTGCACCAATCGTGGAGGCTGACTGCATAAATTGGAATCAAAACAGTTTGGAATCATTTGCGTTATAGCGCCCTAGGCGAGGTGACGAAGTTAGGAAACTTGCAGGCGCTCGTTGGAATTAGTTAGTACAAGATAGGGGTAATTGGAGATCGCAGGGGGAAGAATTCGCCTTCCTCCTGCAGTGGCCATACATATAGGCTGATGATGATGATGTTGATCACCTAAATATCTATAGAAAGAAACCGCGGGTAAGGGAGACTTGTTCAGGTAATCTGAAAAAGGACTAATAGATCCACGAGAAACACGCATCACTTTAGATTTGTTACTATTTCGTTCAAAATTTTTATTCAGAATTTCATTAAATTCAGAATTGAATTTTTTTCGTAACCGCCTAAAAATACATTTATTTGCATGTAATATTTTTTGTGGCAATATGATATTGTCGAGCTCTTCTAGCACGTACACGGCATCACTCTGCCAAATGTTTATCGCTGAGGATCCGTTTTAACTTCAATTATACTCTTCAGTTGGATGCTGCTGTTATTTACTACCCGTAACCGACAGATAAACAATAGGAAGCGGGATAATCGCAGACGCTGGCACCACTTTTCTCATCACGTTATCTACTTTCAATGCACTAGCCCGGCACCCCCGAAACCCTCTCCCCTTCTGCGTGCCCCTCGCCTCTGGTCAGCCAATTAGATAACAAATGCCCGTCAAGTAAGGCGATGCTATTCGCTTTGAAAGCAAATAAACGTGACCTCCGATAAATCAGAATAGCGTTTTATTGCCATGTTGAATCAACGTTGTGAGTCATTGTCCAATGCTTTCGTAGGCGGTTACGTAAATATGATATCCGGAGATTGAAATAAGCACAGACTGGATTAGTTTTACGTCATAGTGCCCCATGTTTCATTCATTCGTTGCCACATCATCACTGGGAGGCCTTTGTTGTGGTCGGTCTATCTTCGTCACTCTAGGATTGTCATTTGACTCGCGTTGTGCCATCGCCATCATGCCTCCTATTGCAACCCAGTGGCCCAAGTGTCCGACAGCTTGAGTCACTAGGTAGACGCTCGTGGTCGGAATACGGTCGTGGTCGTTCTATCGTCGAGACACTATCTTCGGTATTCGACTCTCGTCCTGCCGTCGTCGACACGGCATCGACGCGAACCCAGTGTCCCCATAGCGTAGGCATGGCATCATTAGTAATTGGTTCTCTGCCATACACTCGTCGTCAGGAAATTGTTGGCATACCGCTGCCTTGCTGCCTCGTGTTAGCTCCAACGTCTTAATACAAACTTCGTCATCCGATTTTCGTCATGCCGTCAAAATACTATTGCCGTCATATCATCGCCGTCACGCTGTAATTTCACTATTGCGATCACTTCGAAACGTTATCCCATTGCCGTCATGCCGCCGTTGTTTCGCCGTCTTCGTTATGTCATCGACGTCATTCGTTCTTCGCAGTTTTATTGCCATCATGCTTTAGCCGTTAAATCATAATTGTATCGCCCCCGTCGTGCCATTATCATCATTGAGTCGTCGTCATCAGAGAGTCGATGTGATGCATCCGTTGTCATACAGCCGCTCAAATGCCCTTGTTCTCATTCCAGCTTCCTCTCCAAGTCGTCATCCGGTCGTCGTCATGCTGTCGCCGATATGGGATCGTCATCATTTCAGAACGGCGATCTCATTGTCGCCGTGTCATTGTCGCCACACCACCTTTGTCTTTCCGTCGACGTCATTTCCTTTCTCATTCCATCGCCGTAAATGCGTCGTCGTCATGCAATCGTCATGCGGTCATGCTGATGGGCGAACTTTGAATTCGACTGCCATAGTAAAGTGGACTGGTACCGGAAACAGTGTACGTTGCATGTAGTATCACCACTACAGACGGTAAATAAACGTTACTTCAGCAATTGACTGGGTCGAAGGCATGACAACTATGGAACGGCCACGACATCACCACGGCATACCTAGCGGCCCGAGCTGTTAGACAATTCGGGCCACTGTGTCTGCGTAAGATATATATATATATATATATATATATATGTGTGTGTGTGTGTGTGTGTACATAGTTAGGCTGACGAATGGTGGAATAGACAAATATGGGCAATTGCTATGAAAGAACCTAGACAGGGTCTGAAGGCGATCTCGTTGGTATGCATCTATGGTGGGAAAAACAACACTGAAACACGGACCGAAGAAAGAACACAGGACGAACGCTGAAATAAAAGAGAAACAGCTTCGGTTGGAAAGCGAGTTGTGACTCTGAAAAGTTGCTCAAGTCCGCTGCATGTTTAATAAAATTTCACTAATGAACTTTCTAGCTAGTACATTAGGACACAGATTAAATATTTTGAGCACAATCTAGTGAGTTATCAAGGTCAATCTGCTGAGAATAAATTTTTTAACTGGCATGAGTTTTCAGGTGAGCACTGTCAAACGCCGTAAAATTGCATTCTTGTTCTACTTTTTAGACAAACGCCTTTCGATTCATTAAAGCATAAAATTACCTCAAACGCTAATGTATTTCCATGCCTATATTGGGAATGTACATCTCGAACTTATTTCATCCTCAAGATTATTGTATTGGATTATAACTTGAAAACTCGTGAGTAAAATTATAACATTCTTGCGATGGAAAGCAATTGGTTCAAATGTCCACATTAAATTTTATTCTACTTATTAAACATTTGGATTCGAACTTCAAAGAATGTCAACGTCTAAGCTAATTCAGATGATAGAGTCGAAGTGTGATAAATCCATCAGGGAATTCTTAAAATTGTAGATATATATATATATATATATATATGAAAGTATTGCCGTGAGGAAACGTGGCCAATAGCTAAGTGACATTGCCACCGGGATGGTAATGCTCGTGGTTTCTGTGTTTGTGCTTGCAGCTCTGCGGGTGCAACCTGTTCAACTTGTTCAACCATGTTCGAGGGTATTAAAGATTTTATGGAGAGTCCGGTGCTCGACGATTGGGAAACTTTCGTGCCGTATGCTAACCTCCACTATGCGCAACTATGCAAGTAGGGTGGTTATATATGGACATTGATCGCTTTATGGCTTATGTCATTGCATAACATATGGCATCCTCGCCTGGTTTTACAAGGCAAATAGATTTTAAGCGTATTCGTCTACTCTCAGTATATGTAACCATCATATGTACACATTGTCTTGCAAAGAAAAGAAGAAAAATTACCTTATGGATATCGAAAACAACTTTTTCACCACTTTCGTCCTTTTGGTTACTTGCAATATTATACCTATATTCCTCCGAGGAACTCTCTAAATACTCATCATCGGTAGATTCTGTGTTTGAAAGCTGTACAGATGTAAAAATAAAGACAGAAAACAGAAGCAAACATGCGGCTGACAGTTCCATGGTTCTTCAAAAGTAAACGTACGATTCGTTTTTCCGATGTATCTTTGACTTACATACGCACCTGTCTTAAGCTGAACGTATTACATTTAAATATCAAATGGTATGATATACAATGATATCTTAAATGATAGTAAGGCTAGTTTACCTATTCCTTTTCTTGTTCTCTTTACTGGTTCAAACATTCTCATGAGTACAAGCGACCTATATTTTCTTTATTCCCGACGCATTTTAGACCAAATAATTCCAGTTCAAGAACCCTAATTTTGTAATTTTACCTCCTGCCCATATCAAGGGTGCAATTCGCTACTATAACACTAGTTTTCCTCCAAACAATAAGTTTACGCCGTCCACTCAGCGGCCTTCCATGACGTCATTGGCCGTGTCTGTGCAGCAAAGCCTGGTGACAACAAAACCCTCTGAATATAATTTAGAGGTCATCAATAAGGAGCAGTTTTCATATGGGTTGAGTCGTGTGGATGACTTTGTGACTTCGACAGGACGTCAATAAGAAAGCAAAGAAACAGGTTCTCGCTGAGCTGGAGTTACGCTTGTTAATACTTGAAAAATATTCATCAAAGACGACCATGCAGCGGGGCCTTGATGGGATGCACAAAGCATTAAAATAACTTGGATGATTCTACGCAAATCACACCATCTGCGTGTTGTTTGGAGAGAGAGAGAAATCACTTTATTCTGCGATTAAAGAAAATGCATCGACGGTGCATGTGTTTGGAGGTTAATTGAGCAACCGAGACAACTTCAGTAATCAACAACGAATTAGGTAAATTAAAAAGTATCTTGCGTTTGAGTTTCATTCTAATTGTCAAGCTTTGAATTGTGGAGTTTTATGAAACTGCAGGATGCGGTAAATTGAGATTTATTAAAGTACATATCGACTGTTTATATAAAAGGTGAACAATGCCCGCGAAATGTGAACAATATCTTGCGACTAGACACTCGCGCGCGAGATTGAAGATCGCTCAGACATTATACAAGTGCTTTGACTTCTTTACGAACAATTTCTCGGCTTAATTAAAAAATATAAACAAAGATTGAGCTTGTTGCCAAACATTACTCTTCTTTAAATATTCTGTATCTAACAACACGATTAAATGGGAAATGCAAAACTAAACGTTCGAAGACACAGAAACACATAAAACAATAGACTTGCTTGTCACTTGTGTTGAGCAACCATTCATATAAGCGAACAAAACGCTGCATCAAATGTATTCAGGCTTCAGTTTTCAGATCACAGAATCGAAGTACTCATGTTGCCCCAAAGTCAATCCTATAAAACCATCTCAATTTGCCAATATTAGTGATTCGTTGCGAGAATATTTGCGAAGTCATCTCGTTTCTTTTTTTAAACTCTGATCGTTTCTCTCAGACTGAGCGAAAGTTACGTACGTTAAATAATTAATGAGCTAAACTGCAGTGAGATGATTTTCTGCCTGGAGGCGGAAAAGTGTTCTTGAGAAAAAATGAGTAGGTTATGGCCCTCGATGGCAGACACTAGAATTCCTAATGGAAACAAATTGAATTTGGGTTGTGCCGAAAAATCGGAAAATGCCTAGCATTCTCTAACAGGCCACCATGCTTGAGCAATTTTAAAGCAGTGACTCATGAAGAAAACAGGTAAATCTGAACAAGTAGGTGTAAATCAAAAGCCACTACTCATCGTTAATGCGGTCGTGAAGAACAAGGAGAAAATCCCACGATGAGGGTCTGCACAGAGAATATTCGCTATTTTTCTCTTTGAGCCTACTAACAGAATTTTCCGCCTCGGTTAATAAGGGTCGTAGATTTGAGGGTTTTATGACAGTGGAGTGAGTGGCTAGGTTATTTTGGGGTTGGAAAGACTGCAAAGAGAAAGAGATATAAAAAAGAATAAATAAAAGAAAATGCGTTCCGATCACGGACGCTCGGACAGGCCAGTCGATTTCAGGAAGCGCAGGAGCTCTGGCACGGCTTTCTGATGCGATGTTGAAAGCACAAATGTAGTAGTAGCTTCCGAGGCTAGTGGCGCTTCACAGTTCGTTTTTCTTATCTTTATAATGTGCTGACCCTTTATATTTGTCATTTTTTCTTGTTCTAGACCACACCACTGTTACACGGCGACGTGTTCTAGGCACCGCATCGATGACTTAGCTACCTGGAAGATTTAAACGTTGGCGCTCAAGCCCATTGGTATAAATTACTGGTACACTCTATACTAAATGCTAAGTATCCACGTACACACATACGTAGCCTGCCTACTACGCCAGAACAGATTTCTTGTTTCACGTAAGTGCAGCTCCTAAATTGTTTAGCCTAAAAGACCTAGCGCACAAACTAGCTTCAGTGCGTGACTAACGCTGGGCCGAGCGATGGATTTCAACTTGCCTTTGCCGGTAACCGTTTCAATAGAATTTGAGGCTAATTATCTCTGCGCGCCTCTCACCTGCTGCGAGTGTCCCAGCGCTTGGGAGTGTCCCAATGAAAAAGAAGGAACATGCGAGGCAGCGCTGCGCCAAAGAATGCCCTTACGTAGTCGCATCCATCTGGGTCCTCTAACGATTGGGTGCACGATGATGATGATGTATGGTGTTTAATGGCGCAAGGGCCAAGTATGGTCAAAGAGCGCCATACTTTCACACCAATATTAAATGAACGAATACAAGAGGATACATTTCTTCGGTCTTCATGGTACATTCTAGCTTGAAAGTACTGAAATTTCAATGTGGACGCCTACCTTTAAAAATAGTGCCATTCAAATATTTATGGCAGTTACGTCCTTGGCGACAATCTTCAGCTTCTCTGAAAAGAGCGCCTTAGACCGCATAAAGTCGTTGTGCATTATTGCTGATGATTTTTCATTGGGTGGACTGCCTTTCGTCGCCCAGAAATACACGTGTTAGCGCGTGGTTCTCTAGTGACGCGTGAACTTAGCCGACTTCCCCCAATCACTTAAAGCCGGCATCGTCATCAAAAATGTATCTTAACGAAGTTACCAACTGCACGTAGGGGCACAATCTGCTTTCATGCACTGATGTCCACTGGTAAGTCCTTGATTGGTTTTGTGGATGGCAGTCTCTTTCCCGCGTTTCGGAATCATAATGTAAAGAATGACAACATTGCGTCCGACGTCTAAGATTGCTTTGTGCCACTACCGTATTAGAACCAAGGAGGTCTAAAGAGAGAGAGACAGAAATAACAATTATCCCTACTAGTCAATTAACACCGCAGAAGATGGTCTTCCTCCGCAACGCCTCAATCCGTGAGCCAGGATCCCGAAGCACTCACCAGCAGCTATGTATAGAGCTTGGCTGATGATTTCTTGTTGAGTCTTGATGTCCGGGTAGTGTAGTGATTGCTTCTCAAGATTCTATCGTGTTCGAGCTATCGTATATTGCTTCGCACGTCCACACCATGTGGACCATATTTGCTCCTTTTTTGCAGAATCTGCGCTGTGGTCAGAAGACTTCCGGATGGAATTTGCTATATATATATATATATATAGCACGTGGTTTGGGATGACCCTTGTCTTCAGCTTCCGCCCTGCTACTTCTTCTTTCTTGCTGTGAGTGTGCTCCGCCGATAGAAAAGTGTGTCGGCTGAGTCTGTAATGCTTAGTGATTTCCTTATGCCTCATTTCTGTCTGCGTCCTGAGCGGGTTGGAGTGCCCCGCTGGCCGACCACAATATGAGACCTTGTCCGACCGTGTGGGATTCGTTTCCCCTAAGACCCTGGCGCGTGGGCGCACATACGAGCAGTAGTCGCTCTGTTGGCCCCCTCGCTCTATTTAATATTTGGGCCGCCGCTGCCGTAACCTGTCCTGATTCGTAATTTTTGATCGCATTTTTCTAGTCGCTCATGAGCACCTTGACCCCCGGGTGACTGAATGTAGTACGAACTGCTCGAGCGCATGATCATACGCGCCGCGACGATAGCGGTCTTTCAGCATATACCGCGAAACGGCGGTCCTCCTGCAATTTTTGTTGACTGCATGCCGCGAGAAAAGTAGTTATGCCAGCGCTGTAGTAGCGGCCATCTGTCGCTTTCGAAACTTATAAATAACTGATTCAATGCATCTAAGCTCGCAGTAACGTACTACGTGCGAATCGCGCTGCTGCGCGAGCTCGCGCGCTGCTCGCTAGATGTAACTTTTAATAACAGCGTTCGAACATCGATGTGCTGTAATCAATACTGCCTTGCTGGCACTGCCTCATGGTGCTGCCTTGAGGTCAACGATGAGCACATTTAACTCTCAAACCCGTACGGCTCGTAGTGAGGTAGCGAAGCTATCCAGCGCGCTTGACGCTCCGCTTCGTGAGGCCTTGAAGGAAAACGGTAGAATCTGATATTGGGATTCATGCCTTCTTGCTCGTGGCAGCTCACGACGCAGCAGTAACGACGGTGACGCTTTTTGGAGGCTGAGCTAGGTCTCTCCAGATCGGCGTCGCCGATTTCGTCTGCTTCCTGCATTACGTCCCACGGCACACGCAGAGTCCGTTTTCGTTAAACTAGGCTGCGGCCAGCTCTCAGCGTGGTCGGCGTGGTCTGTGAGAAGTGACGAGCCTTTTGGCACTCGCAACACGGTAGAAAAAATGCGAATCGACGCAAAACTCTGGCTAGAAACGTGCTTTGCCAAAGCCAGGGCTCAATGCTGTCCAGGCTTGTACTACCCAGGTAACTTTTCTCGCCGCCACCAGACGCCGCTACTATACCACTAACTACAGCGCAGGAATCCCATATCCTGCAATCACCTTTGCTCCTGCTTGGGCTGATATCCCAGTCTATCCAGTAACCTTCTTCCAATCTTTGTCCCGAGTAGTCGGCGATGCTGCGCCGTGAGCGCCGCCTCACCGAGTTCCTCGAGTGTGTTAGACACTCCCAGTTGCATTTACCTGTCCGTGGACGCATTCGGAGGGAGGCCGAGCGCTACTTTGATGCCTTTCCGTATTATGATATCAATTTTCATGCGCTTCGCTGAATAGCAAACGACATACACCACTCTGAAGAAAGCTTCTGCTAGTCGCAGCAGATTGACCTCTTTCATGCCCACTTTTCTGTTCGATATCCTTCTTATGAGGCGACACATTTGTTTCGCGCTTATTTCCAGTCGCAAAATAATGTCAGAATTTTTAATTCGCCTTAATAATTAGACCTAATACCCGCATCTTGTCTACCACGGGGACCTCTTCCCCGTAGACATGGAGGTGGTTGTTCGCCTTATCGTTCCTCCCGTAGCGGCTCTTTCCAGGTGGTCTTAGAAACAGAACTTCCGATTTCTCTGCCCAGCACCTAAGCCCCTCTGGCTTCAGGTAGTCTTCTATCAGTAACTAAGTTACTTTCTTAGTTACGAAATGTCGTTTTATGTATTCAAGCCCAAAAGTTACTGGAAAACAAAGGTATTTCTCGGCAAAGTTCGGACATTATTATCTCGAAACTGCTGTCATTCTGAGAATTCGTTCCAAGTGGATCCGCTTCGCGAACTCCATGGCTAGAATTTGTAAATTGCAATATGGGCTATAAGTTGATCATTTAAAAATTTAGTTACTAAATTTTTATTAAATATTAGATTATGCATTTCATTTTTTGTCCAAGTAATGTCCGCATCTTCGAATATACCAGCTCATGAACAGAAATTGTGCTATCTGCCACAGGCAACCTTTAAAAATTTTTCATAGAGTTTGCTGAAACGCCCTATATATAGCATATTCAAGAATAGGTATCAAAATACTGTTCGTAATTGCTCACTCTAATTTACCCTATTCTTCCAGCACATCTGTGCCTGCGGACAGGTGCAGTAACTGACCATAAAATAACGCTCGTCATTACTGTAACACTTGACGTTCCATACTATCGCGATCATTGCGAATAAGTCATATGGTGTCTAAACCCTGCCTACAAGAAATATCAAGTGTTTTTTTATAATTTTTTCTTGCTTCAGATAATATGTTAGTGCTCCAACCTTTGACCTAAAGCTCTGACAGCAGCACGTGTGGTCATGCCAGGAAAATCGTTACCTGAAGGACAATTTATTGTATAGGTGGCTTGAAAAAATGTACTAACTAAATTCTGAGTCGGACATTGTTTGCAATAGAAATTTATTACTTAGTTCACCTTAGCTTCTAAAATGTAACCGTATAGAAAACAAATCAAGTCATAACTAATATTTAGCAAGTATTTTGCAGTTGGAAGACTACAATGATGCATTAAACATTTTAATTTGCCTTGCATGAAAGGCGATTTTGTCGTAAATGGGCTGTGTTTCTCAGCTGGTACTGTGTCCAAGACAAGAATTATTTTTCATTCGTTATCAACAGCGATATTTCTTCTTCGAACGCTGATACTTTGAAATATGTCTCAGCTTTTCGCGATTGTAGCGACTAGATGAAAATATTAAATCTGAACGCTAGAATAATATTTTATATTATTCTCATGAATTTTGCTGCGCACAATATACGACTGTGTTGAAAATATACTGTGACTGGGTTAACAAAGTAAATTTTATCAATTCCTTACAATAACAGATAATCGGATGACGGCAGCCCCGTTTCAAGTTTGATCATATGCTAGAGGCTTTCTTTTCGTACGATATGCCAAACCATTTATTGCGTAGAAATATGAAGGTTATTCGTACATTTATGTACTACATTTTAGGAATTCATTTGCGACATTACTTACATTAATCAAAAAGGAAAACCAATTGCGGCCTTTGAAAGATTGTTCACTTATAAAATTTAGAAATGACGATAGGTATGTTCAGACTGAAGAAATGTGGCTGGTCTGTGCCTGATTTGTATTTAAAAACTTTGCCGTTGGTCTCTCTTCGTCCCATGACTCATTGTACCGGACGGAGGTTGTTTTCCGTCTTTATTGTGTATATAAGGAAAACATCCGCAGGAGAGAGAGAGAGAAAAAAAAAGGTAAAGGAAAGACAGGGAGGATAACCAGAGGTTATCTCCGGTTGACTACCCTGTACCGGGGGAGGGGTAAAGGGATGCGAAAGGAGAGGGAGAGAAAAATAAGTAAAAATAAAGAATAAAAAAGGAAAGAAAGAATGGAAAATCACACACGCACACAAAACAGAACTGTTTCTGAGGGCACTGTCACGCTGTATGCGAAGGCGTTCTCGTGTTGCTTAGTGACATCCGCAGGAACTGCTACATTAACCTATAGTGGTGACGATCATCAACACTTCATCGTAGGGTGAGGTCTTCGGCCTGCAGTGGTCATAAATATAGGCTGATGTTGATGATGGTGGTGATGATTAGAACTTGAGCTGTTATGGAATCATTCCAGTAGAAATTTTGGTTGGCGATGATATGATGCGCATCCCTCTCCCGCGGCCACTGGTGTCCGTAGCAGCTATGGCCTGGAATGAAAAAAAAATACTCTTTTCCCACCGGGATCGAACGTGGGTGCTCTGGGTGGTATTCAGTTGCTCTACCACTGCGCCACGTGTCCTAGTGCGCGAGCAGTCGCGCGATGTTGGATGTGCGTGGTGTAGCGCCGATATTTGCACAATTTGCGTTGAGGTGGCATATTATTGTGCCATATAGAACGCCATGCAACAGTTGCATTGGTAGCGGTACAACGTAGGTGCAGAAGTTATGAGGAAGAAAAAGAACGTTAAGGAGTTGCATGCCAAGAGTTGGAATGACAAACATGCATGACATGCCTCATGCCACATGTATGACACGCCACATCTCGTAGACACCGCCCCGTTTTAAAGGATATGCCAATAAATCATCACCATCACCATCATCAGCATCGTATCGTGCCATTTGTCACTCGATTTGTTATGCGCGCCATGTAGCCTTAGTACGTGAAAACTTTACATTGCTGTTACGTTGTATTCCACCAGGAGTCACGACATGTAGCAGTTGAATCGTATCGTGACACTAGTAAAGGAATATGACATGTGTGCTGTGTAGTCCCGATACGTGTTTTTATTCTTCGGTACACGCTATGGGGCCTCCTCGCAAGGTACGAACCCCTGATGAAGGAGGGAATTATAGATACGCGCGTGGCTGCAACCAAGCAACATCGGGCTCAGCAGACCCCTGTGCAGAGAGCAGCACAAGCCGCAGCTCGCCGTCGACGCCGCGCGGGCGGTTCAGGTCGTTCTCGTGAAAACGAACGCAAAGAGACAACGCCCCGAGGACCCTCTAGCGCGTGCTGCCCAAACTGAATATGGAGGCACTTGGAACGGTCGCAATGTGCCATGAAGCCACTTCTTCAGCTCATGCTGTGACCGTTATGCGGGTGGCGTGCAGGCCTTTGAATTTTTTATTGCGCTAGCAATTATATGGACACTCCAAAGCAGATTTCTGCCGTCGGCGTCGCCGTCGCCGTCGCCGTGAGGTTCCGTATGACGTCAATTGAGATTAAATCGTCGCCGCGCGCCGCCGAACGCTGTATGTGCGAGTGAAAGGGCGCGAGGGACGCGATCTTTCACGGGGAGTGAACCCACGGCGGAGAACAAACGCGCGTTCTGCGCCGTGCTTCCTTAAGGGCTGCAGAAGTAGGCGTCTCTTTCCTCCTTTACAATCACCATATATGTAGAGCAAACGCGCCTTCTTCCGACGCGCGAAAGGCCGGGGGGGGGGGGGGGGAGTGGTAGGAAAGGGAGGTGACGTTTAGCTGCGGCACCCAGTGCCTATTTATATCAGAGGCTCCGGCAACAGTCAGCAACGCCGCACGCATTTTGTGTGAACGCTGGCAAAACGCCGACAGCGTCGACATTAGTTCTACGTGTTGCCGGTGCTGCTGCATGTGACAGTCACCTAGCCTGCTTGAGTTAACCAGGTCCAGTTACATGCAGCATGCAACTGCTATACACAACTTACATGTCGGGCACGCTGAGTTTGCAGGCACCTTGACTAGATGGCGCCACCACACTGGCGGACGCTCGGGATAAGTTTATACAGCTGATCAAGCTATTATCATTACTCCGTATAGCTCTCTACAAATTTGCTATCGCAATTGATGCTTCGCCTTTCAGGTGAAACTGCGACCACTTTTTCCTGGATAGTTCTCTCAGCGACTTGTGTAGGAGAAAAAAAATCACTGGGTGGTAAACAGCACTCATTGCTCCTAAAATCTACGCTACCCGGTAGAATAAAAGAATATCGCACGAATGTTTTTGGAAAATACTATTGTCATCGTTTGCCGGAGTTGAATATGCTGCTACAGTGTTTTCTTGAGCTCTTTTAAAAGGTTCTTCTAGAGAGAATATTTTTGTTGTGCATGGAAGATGGAGATTTCCTCATTTTACGAAATATGGGCTGCCGTTTAAACTGCATGAAGCGAATCCGGTTGTGTGGACTCGCGCTTCTGTTGCTGTATTTGTAGTGGGCCTTCATATTTTACATCACTGGATGCATAAATGTCTCCTTCTGCTTTACATGCGCTGAAAATTATACTGGAGTGCTCTTTTTATATACTGTCGTTTCAGTTTCGCGCTGAGCAAGGCAAGTTCATTATCTGCTTTTATTCAGTTTGATCATTAAAATTATGATTGTGATTATTTTCATTGGCATCCCCTTTGTATCTGGGCGGTGACAAACGTGCACTTGGCTTGCTTCATCTGATGAGGTTTTACTACTTGTATTGCAGTCTAGCACTTTGCCCATCACTTCAGCACGTTTTTTTAGATGCGAAGCATCTTATGCTCGGGGCTATGTCACTCACTCCCTCCCTCCCTACCTCCCATCCATCCAAACGCCGTGCGTCCACACCCCTACTGCGCATGCGTATCCTCCTCCCCCTCCTTGCCTCTACTTGTCTCATCTCCTCTCCTCTCGGCATTCATGCACATCCTATTCCCCATCCTCTCCTCTCCTCTCGGCATTCCTCCTCTCCTCCTCTCCTCTCCTCTCCGGATTGCGCAACGAATGGAAACACCTGCGGCTCCGCGCGCGATAATGTGAAGCAGCTTAGGTTAGAGACGCGACGGTAGCCGCCCCAGAGGCACCGGCAACATTCACCAACGCCGCGCGCGTTCGGTGCGAACGCGGGCAAAACGCCGACGGCATCGACAACAGTTCTGCGCGTTGCTGGTGCTGCTGCAGTTTATACAGCTCATAAAACTACCTTGAGTCGACTGCATGGCTGCTTCGCAAGGTACTCAGGGTTCCTCTTCTGGAAGATGGTGTAATTTTTTTTTACAAAGAAGCTAGATATGGCTTGGCGAAACCGAAATTCGCCCGATCAATGCGTGCTGAAACATGATCATCAGTATTGGCTCGAGCGTCGGCGTCTTCTTCCGCAGCTACCTCCGTTGCCGCTCATTATTCCAGCGTACAATTTCATGTCTCTTTTGTCGTCGTAATTGGGAGGCCGCGTTTACGGAGGTATTAGCCATATATTGTCTTACCTAACAGAAAGATTTTTTTGAAGCAATTTAAGTTTGTACAATCGCAAGTGGCAATGCGAAAATGGCGTACTGCAGGCAGAGCGTCGGTGACGTCGTTCTCTCGGCTGCAGTCGAACGTGTGTGTAACTTTATTAAGAAACACAAAGTCGTAACCATGAATCGAGAAATACTTTAATGAACCATCGGGATTAACCCACTGATAAACACCGGGGTCGCACGTTTCAGCTTCGCTTGTTAACGATCTGTACAGAATGTTTGGGCGGTGTTTTCTTCCTTCGATAAAACATTCCTGCGCCTCTAAGAGTCTACACCTCTAACAGTCCGATAGAGTGCTCTCCATCTCTTGTCTTTGTTTAAAGCGAAGCTTACTTTGCGAACCCACCCCCACGACATTCTTGTTGACCGTGGCTGCCGCCTGCTGCTGCTGCTCGTGTGCTCTCACAATAAACTCACACTTGGCTGGGGGACGACGACGCCATCTAGGAGCCATGGCTCACACTACTTTGCCCACAGCAGTGTAAGTTAGAGGGGGGGGGGGGGGAAGGCCGCGGCGTGCGCATGCGCTTCGTTGGTTGCTGGTGGAGTGGGCGAGTGGACCACGATCAGACGCGAGAGAGGGCACCGAAGGAGGTGGCCTACGTTGGGCATGAGTTGCGCCCCCTGAAATTCGCGTGAACGGTCGCTTATGCGCCTCCAAGGGAACTGGTACCCTAAACAAATCTCGCAGAAAGCCAGTTTGCCTCGTTCAGCCGATGTAACACTGGTTGCGTTAAAAATTGCACGGCATCCTTCACCAACACGAATAAAGGGTTTGGTTTCACTTTGCACTCACAATTAATAAGCCCAAACACGTGTCTTTCACGTGTCCGTTGTTTTTGCGCTTAACAAGTAATTATGGATTCGCACCAACTAGCCCGCCAACGCATTGTGCTTATATGGCCGACCATTTTCCGTTGTCACAGACCATCACGCGCTTTGCTAGTTATGATCACTGAAAAATCCTACAGGAAGACTTGGTCGCTGGGCCTTACGCCTCCAAAAATATTTTATTCTGTCACCTGAAAATCTGGCCGACTACACAAGGGCGCTGACGGCCTGTCTCGCTACCTGGTAGACGAGCCTGACGACGCCGACAGTAGTTGCGCCAAGGGCATTTTCCCTCTGTCTCCCTTCGCTAACATCGCCGATGAGCACTACCGGGACCTATCGCTGCGAGCACTCATCGAGCGTCTGCGCTCTACACCTACCGACGCCTCCGTTCGCCGATATGTCCTCCAGGGCGGCATTCTGTAAGTAAGGAACTTCCTCCCTGACGCATCTGAACTTCTTGTCGTGCCAAAACATCTACGACGGACTGTGCTCTTTGAGATGCATGACGCACCCACTGCAGGACATCTTGGGGTAACCCGCACGTACGACCGCATCCGCCGCCGCTTCTAATGACCGGGTCTCGTTCCCTCCGTCTGTTGGTGCCTGTGATCCCTGCCAGCATCGGAACACACGTCAGGTCCACCCTGCCGGTCATCCCCAGCCGATCACCGTCCCTGTGGAACCGTTCTTTTGTGCTGGATTAGACCTACTCGGCCCCTTTCCCACGTCATCCTCTGGGAACAAATGGGTAGCCGTCGCAACTGATTATGCCACCCAATACGCTATCACGCGGACTCTCCCTACCAGTTGCGCCACTGACGTCGCGGAATTTCTCTTGCGTGACATTATCTTTCTTCATGGCGCCCCGCGAGAGCTGCTTACGGACCGTGGTCGTAACTTCCTATCGAAAGTTATCGCCGACGTTGTGCGTTCCTGCTCCACTCAACACAAGCAGGCTACGTCATACCATCCTCAAACCAATGGCCTGACTGAGCGGTTAAACCATACCCTTACCGATATGATGTCCAAGTACGTTTCCAAGGACCACCACGACTGGGACATTGCCTTCCTTACGTCACATTTGCGTATAATTCTTCCCAGCACGACACCACCGGATTTTCTGCCTTTTATCTACTGTACGGTCGCGAACTGACTTTGCCCCTTGATACGGCACTTCCTCCTGCTGCGATCTATTCAAGTATGCGCACGACGCTTTCGCCCTCACCGACCATGCACGCCAGCTTGCCCGCACTCGTCTGACGGCCTCGCAAACCACTCAGCAGCGTCAGTACAACGCCAGCCACCGTGACGTACAGATTTCGCCTTATGCGCTCGTGCTCCTGTGGCCGCTCTCTCGTCACGTCGGACTTTCAGAGAAGCACCTTTCGCGATACACAGGGCCCTACCACGTGCTGCGCCAGGTAACGCCTGTGACGTACGAAATTGCACCTGTCAGTTCGACCGTGCCGTCTACTCTGGCATCTAGTGATGTGCATGTCAGTAGGCTCAAGGCCTACTACACTGCTTCCGAGTCCGGCGTTTAATCGCTCCGGGACGGCGCTTTTGCCGCTGGGGGTAGGGCTACGGAACCTTATTTGCGATGACGAAGAGGCGAGCAGTGTGAAGAGGACGATTAGAGGCTAGCGCCGGCTGTTGCCTGTTGGTCAAGTGCGGCATATTTGCTTGTAAATATACTTGTATATAGCTTTTCGTCTGCGTCTTCCTACGTAACAATATCTTAAGCCGACCGCGGCCTTCGATGTTCTCCTCGGAACTCAAAACAACACCTTCACAAGCCCATACAAAGGGGGCCCAAACCGGAGGGTTAGAAGCCGGTACAGGACGTCGACATCACTCTACGAATAAATGAGGATAGTAACACCCCAAGGGTGGACTCCATCCTCTGCTTCCCCGCACACATGAGGCAGACCGAGGGTGCCCCACCCAACCTCAACGAGCTGGTCCACAGAGCTGCGCGAGGAGTCGTTGACCAAGCACCTGCCGGGTGGCGTGGCGCTAAGGGAATGGAGAATCGGACCCTCCCTCATATAACGAGCTTACGAAACATTTTACATGTGACGGAGACGATATCCTCCGCCATATGGGAAACTAGGCTACCACAGGCGTTAACACTCAGGTTACTCCTGGTCGGGGCATACCCTAACCCGGCATTGTTACAAATAATCTACCCAGAGGTTTAATCGACCAATGTTTGCGAGCTGTGCTCAGACCTAGCTAAGTTGGAACACATGGTCTGGCGGTGCCCCGCGCTACGCGGTGGCGACGGCGACACGTCATCCAAATGGGAGGCTGCCATAATGAGCCCCGATCGTGAAACACAGCTATGGGCTGTCAATCGGGCCCGCGACGCATTAGAGAGGCTTGGGCTTCCTCTACCGACGGGGAAGCGGCCCGCTACGTGCTGACGCGCGTTCCGAGGGACCTGAATAAAGCTTTAGCATACCATACTATACGTAAGGAAATGAATGGCTCACACCCCCTTAATGAATAGCTCATAGCCCCATAAACGCGACCTCCCCATTAGGACGACAGAAGAGAAGTGAAATTCTACGGCGGAATGATGAGCGGCAATGGAGCAGGCTGTAGAAGAAGACGACGACGACGAACGTGGGAGCAGTGGCACGAGCACGAGCGCAACCCGAGGGGCGCCAACCAGCCAGCTGCGGAAGACCACGACGACGCTCGAGCCAACGCTGATGATGATAGTTTTCCTCTTTCACCGACCGCGAAACAAGTGAGCCAATAAAGCTTCGCTTGTACGAGCCATGTGTGTAGGAAGCAACTTACTTAACCCCTGACACAAAGCGAATATAGGTCTAGCCCTGCATTCTTTCTACCTAATATCAGAGTACTTCTAATATATTAGTCAGAACGTCCTACTTGTGACATTTTCCTTTGCCATGTACCCATTGTTATTGTTACTGAAAGCTGTACCTGTTCTAGTTCATTGGGCATACGTGTTTCGTTTATTAGCAGTGTGTGATGTGAGACTGATGCAGAAATTCAAATGTTTATAAAAATGTCGTGTTCATCGGAACTCAATGCCCAGCTTTCTACAGGCTGTGTCCTTTTTTGCAAGCCGGCTCGCGGCATTTCATTCGACAAATACCAACACGTGTATAACATTTTCTGTCCATGTCGTTTGCACTCTTCTAGCGTGCTTTTTTTGCTTTGTTCAATTAAATGTCACTTTAATGCAGTCGGAACCTTAAAACCTGGTGGAGACATTCTCTTTAGGCATTACTTACCGCAGAACACTTTAAATGCTGGGAAAAAAACTGTGAGCCCTTCCACTGGGGTGGAAATGGAAGACCAGCGAAGCTGTACTATGGTGGAAATTATGAATTTACAATCATGACTATTGAAATGTGATGGTGTTTTTTTGGTTAGTTAAACTAGTAAAGAATGAGGAATATATATGGTCCGGTGGTTTTCATTTATTTAGTGACCACGGGGACCGTGGTCTTATGGTCGCTACGGTACACCGCCATAGGGTGTACGGGAAAGGTTGGCACGTTCTTCATAAACACGTCACCAACGCCGCAGGCGCTGTGTGCGAACGCGAGCAAAACGCCGCCGCCGTCGACAACAGTTCGGCGCGCTGCGAAGCATCAATTGCAATAGCAAATTAGTAGCGAGCTATACGGAGTAAGGATAGTAGTTTTATCGGTTGTATAAACTTGGACACATTCGCTTACTAACTGAATTAAAGAGGAAGGTGTCAGCGCGCACACACAAACATGAATAGATCACCCTGGATGACCGCACACAACCGCTGTCAAAACGCTTTCAATCGCTTTCAAGATACGAAGCGCGCGACTGCGCGTCGCCGCGCAAAGTACAGGCACGCAGTTAATTGCTCGCAGAGCAAAAGTCGCACCCCCTCCCTCTCGCGCTGCCTTCCCGCTTTCCTCCTTTCGCGTGGGTGATTGAGTCACCAGTTTCCCTTGCGCCCGGTCGCAAGATACGCATTTGGTGCGGCAACTAAACGGCGCCTCCCCTCCCTCCTTCTCGTCCCCACATGGCTTTTCGCGTGAGGCAAGAAATCGCGCTTACTCCCTGCCGTGCGTTTGCTCACAGCTTCACTGACTTCACAGCTTCGCAGTAAAAGTGAGTGTTATTTAGGGTTTCAAACTATCTGCATTTCATTCTCGAAGAGTATGTGCAATGGGAATTATGTGCCACTTAGTTCTTGTCAAGAACAGTGATGCTAACATGGATTTGTTTACGCAACTGTAGATTTTAGACTTATCTATAAAGACACAATAATTTTGGCAAGATCTTGACCAAATTTCTTTTTGCACCTGATGTTATTCAACTCCAATAAACCGAATGATTTATCAATTGAAAATATCAAAGAACAATATTTTTGAACTATATAGGGTGTGTTGGCAGACATTTCAGATTATTTTCGTTATACAAAAGACAGCTTCACTCGTTTATTTTCTCTGTCCCCTGCTTTTTACAAAGCACCCGTCACCCAATCTATATAAGGATCATAAGGGTATAAGTAACGCCATCGCTGCATAACAACCCCCAATCACGCAATGGGATTCCAGTACACTACAAGAAATTGGAAATTGCCCGTTTTATATCTTCTATAGCTAATTGGGAAATAAACAACATACCAAAAGCTACAAAAGTCTAGCATGAGTTTGCCTGAGGCCATGTGCGAGTGCATGAGTTCACCAAGCGGACGTTTTAGCAACACTACATCACTACACAACACGCGAGGTAATTGAGGCTTGAGAAATTCGCGATCGAAAAGATCAAATTGATCAGTCATCCATCAATTGCATTGCCTGAAAATTTTACTTTCTTGTTAAAAGATAGCGTCACATAACGTTATCACGTTTCATTTTTCTTTTTAATTTGCTTGGTGGCCCCGTGGCATAGCTTTAAAATGTAATAAAGTCTGCGCACGAAAGCCAGTTTCATGCAGATATAACAAAAGCGACTTATAGAACGTGTTGTGCACCACCAATACTTCATATTGTTCAGGTTGGTCGGTTTTTAATTTCACAGTTCTAAGTACCATTTCGCATACTCTCTTTGTCCCCAGGCACGTTTCAAGTAGATGTTGTACCCTACGGCATTTGCAGTAACGAAGCACTTCGGACATTGAACTTCGTCTTCACGTGGATGACTGCAAGCACAAGTGATGGCATGTGTAAGGGCCTACCCTAACCTGAAGTTTCCAGAAGCACTTCCTCCACCCGTGTAGGATTGTCGGAAAGGGGGAAGACACGGGGGGGGGGGGGGTGAGGGCATGCGTGTCCCGCCAGAGGGTGGATTTTCGGGTAATGTGAACTGACCGGTTGTCATAGGGAAAGGGTTGAGGAGGAGCTACAGGTGTCAAGACAGAGTAAGCATTGGAGTCCGCAAGGTCATTGTTGTGGTCTTGATCCTATGCCTGCACCATGCAGTTGACAGCCATCTATCTTCCCATGTGGAATTTTTTGGATCTGCGAACAAATACGTCACGTTTCTGGAAGCTGTTGGAGCTGCTTAACCGTACTCAGGGTCTCAGTAGAGATGGGAGCATAGTCAACGTTAGGCAATTTGTCTAGGATTTCTACCTCATCATTTATAGCCTGCAGCTCAAATAATAAGGGATATAAAAAATTCGTTGCATAGCGGCGGGTAGCTTTGACCTTAGGGTGCGTCGTACTTGGGAAACGAAATTGTTCTGCTGCTAAAGGCCGCGTTTCCTTAGATTACCCAGCCTCCCACAGGCACGTACGTTTCGTTTGTTGGTTGAACCCATCAGCGGAGCTTTGTCGTCTTCGTAGTATATACCGTTTACCGTATGGTTGCTTACGGCAAAAATGAAGGAGGGACGGGGTCATGGGTTCAACAAATATATATGCACAGGCAGGCTCAGCATATAGAAAAAAAAACACCATACGCGCATCGGGGAGCGGCGCTCCCCTTGAATCCGTCCCTCCTTCATTTTTTTTTTTTTTGCGCTAAGCGACCTTATGGTCAACGGTATGACATGAACCGATTAGCCCAACAACAAGTTTTATTAGTCTTCGTAGTAGTTATTGGTGTGTACAGGCACGGTGGAAGGTTGTCCAACGTCGTACATATGGTATAAATGTCCATAGAATTAGCAATGGAGCTCACTCACTTTCTTTCGCGGCGACACATGGTGCTATACATAATTCTGCTTTTACGTTGTTTTCCTTACAATGTCCAACACATGGTGAGAGAACAGCGACTTGGGCAACGATACGCCAGTTCCTTGACTCACTGGAAGTGTGCATATTTTTTCAACGTTTTTTTAGAGATAGGTGAGATTTTCTTGTGGCCCCAATTAACATTACAATATTACTTGTTGCCTAAAGCATGCTTAGACTAAGAGGTGATTCATCCTAATTTGTACTATTTTAGCAAGATTTTTCCACGTGATATGGCACCTATACCTCGCCTCATGGTTAAACCGAGCGCGTAACAGCTGAGTGGGGATCGTAGAAATAGAAACACTTACCTCTGATAACCCACGTAGTAGGTCCGGTTTATGAAGAACGTTTCTGCAGCAATGTCGCTTATTTTGTATACCTTGCACAATATCTTCGTTTCCTCACTCGTTGTTTTATGTCCTTATTGGTTCCGCTGTGTTCACTAACTGGAAATAAATGTAGGTGGAAGTAATTCTGTATTTTTATTGCGCCATATCTTACCACTTATGGGAGTTCTCACAATTATCGTTAGTGCCGGTGCTACTGCCTTGCTGGAGATGCTGCTGTGTTGAAACATATGTTGCTATCAAACCTCAACCACACTGGCTTCGTAAATGAACATTATACGACAGTATCCACGTTCTCTAAGCATTTTTCTCTGAGATTTATATAATTTGTTATAACGAATGTATGCGTAACCTCTTGACTGGGTTTATATGTGGCAACAGTGGAGTGATGTTCCTTATTTATATAACACCATCCTTCAATCAACCAACAAGTACATTATTGGCATGGTACAGGAGTGCACGACAGCCCCTAAAGCCGCAAGAACAGTTTATTAAGTTTATTAAGAGTGTAGGATATTTCAAGAGCTGCGGATAACACTTAAAGCCGCTCTCACTCATTTTATAAGATGAATTCACACGCACACATACATGCACGCATACATACATATTTGTATGTGTGTGCGTCTGTTATTAGGAGATATTGAATTGTGCTCCACTCTTATTAAGCTGTTTTCCGTTTTTAGGGGCCATCGTGTGCTCCTCTACCATGCCACTCCCCTGTTTGACCTATTTAATCTTAGTATCCTTGACGCTTTCACAATATGCATCAACCAAGCGCAAAGTTATTCTTTTTGCCAGCAGTGGTCCGTAATTTGATGTACACTTGAGAGACACATATTCCAGAGCTCAGTGTGTGTAAGATCCTACGAAAGCAATGTTAGCGAATCATAATGCTACCTGTTGAATGTTTGCGAAATGAGCCTTTGGAAACTATACTGTGGTGTATACGCTTTAGCACTTGGTCTTCTGATGCTACATGTACGCAACGCTAACGGTTAAACACTTTAGTGTTACCACGCACACAGGCTGCCGGACGGCGGCCCTTACGTGTTTTTCTGGCCACGAGCCCCCCGCACGGCATGCAGCTCGCGAAATTATCTCAGTGTGTTTAGAGCCATCGGTCCCGCATACCAGCTGCTCTGCATACAGTCACCATTATGACGGCCTTTTAGGCTGTGCCATAAGCGTTATATTCGGTTTTATATGCGTAAATTTTCTAAGGCAGTTGAGAGCCATAGGTTTCGCATACCAGCAGCTCTACATACGGTGACCTGAAGGACGGCCTGTGGGGCTAGACATAAGCGTTATGTTCGGTTTTATATGCCCAAAATTTTCGAAGGTCGTTGAGAGCCATCGGTCTCGCATGCCAGCTGCTCTACAATGACCTGAAGGATGTCATTTGAAGTGATGCCAGAAGCATTATGTTCGGTTTTATATTCGTAAAGTTTTCTAAGGCTGTTGAGAGCCATCGGTCACGCATACCAGCTGCTCCCCATAGAATGACCTGAATGACGGCCTTTGGAGCTATGGCATAAGCGTTATGCAAATTTTTTATACGTGGAAACTAGCTGGAATCTGGCCTGATCGCGGGCCTTATATATCGAATCGAAACACACGTTTCTGATACACTGGTATGTTATTTGAAATATGCCCTCGCCCTTCCATGTAAATTCACAAAGCCTACCACTCCGATAAATACACTTCGGATCTCAGACACTCAAGCTAGAGAACGACGGTGCATCAAGCAGGAATCCTATATTTTAGCAAGATTCTTATTTCTGAATTATTTCATCAGCTATCTGTTACTATTAGTAAATTGTCAAACTTCAATTTTCTGGTATGTTTGGTTGCACGCACTAACGCTCAAATGAAGTAATGTTGCCAGCTATAAATAGAATGGGCTACTGGCACAATTTAGACCACGTGCTGTTATTTTGTAGTCCTCAGCCTTTTCATTAGAGGCAGCCCATAAAACATTAGGTATTTGTAACGTGCGATGCAGCATGACCAGCCTAAGTTTGGTACTTATTCGTATTCTTCAAGCTTGCCTAAATTTTGATTATATGCATACAACGCCTTTGTAAGCTGCACAAGTTTTAATTTTTACGTGATAATAGGTAATAATTTTTAAAGCGCACTTTCGGACGTATTATTTCACTTCGTTATGCAATGCTAGGTGAGCGCGCACCCCAAGTGCCGTATTGGTGAAGCAGCGCACTGACCAGGAGAAAGTGGAGACACACAAGAATACTTGGCTCTCCACTTTGTCCTGGTGAGTGCGCTGCCTCACCATTACGATATGATTATTAATCACCCACTCGCCCAACTTTCCACATTATAGCACGTTTATCGATCTTCACATGTGAAAATGCAAACTACCTGAAATGTTCTTGTAAGTAATAAAATCTTGTAGCAACGTGCGCACAACGTGTGATATATGCCGAGAAGGTCGCGTAGTACACCTCAGCCATTCAGAGGAGGCGATATTTAGCCTAACTTTGAGAAGCCGCACGTTTTAAACTTTCTTGTCAGCTTCACTGGAAAAGCGGGGCATTACATTTCATGAACGGCTGTGATATTTTATATTTGGAAGACCTACGCATGTGGTTTTTTTTTTTCGTGTATATATCTGACATAGAGCAGCCCCTCATTTTCTGATGCGGCCAGCTTTAACTTACCATCAAATGATTGGCGACCTTTTACGAAGTCACTGTAGCTTTTGACAATCTCGCGGAATGAAATTAGGAAGGAGCCATTTATGCATGTTTAAAGTGTCCGGGCAGACGTCCTTCGCTGTCTTTCTTTATGGAAGTGTGCAGTGCGTTGTAAGCCAGAATCGGTGCCTGAGGGCCAGAGGAAACGTAGTATGGTTAAGCTAATTGTGTGGGCAGTACTTGCTGTTTTTCATGCAGCTATCGCGCTGGAAAATAACGAAGCCCAATCACCGCTGGTAAAAAGAGATGACACCCCTTCTATAAAACAGGTAATGTCAGTTAGATTTTTTTATAAGAACATGTTTCCTGCTGCTTTCTTCCCTTGCTATCATAACATTGACTGAAGGTCAGTTTAAAAGAAGAAAACATATTAGAAATATCAAATGTCTATAGTTCTTGCCGACAAGACCAATAATGCCGTGTCGAAATTATTTATTCTGATTCTCTTCTGTCTTATACGCGTGCTGGTCGACTCGAGAAAACTACATGAACATAAAAAGTGAAATTTGTTTGTAGTGCCCATGAAGCGCACGTCATGCGCGTAACTCGTTTAGCTGCTAGGTTTTATTTTTCTGCAGGAAGATCGTATTTGAATAAAATACAGTGCTCAGCCAGATAATGTGTTCAGTTTGGCACCGAATACTGAGTCACCACATGTTTGTGCGAAATGCATTTCCATACTAAAACACGATTTTATGGCATGACCGAATTATCACTAAAATATGCTTTAGATAAGTGGCAAGAAAAAAATTGTTCACAAACAGCGCTTTGCGTTACAATTCAAAAGAAGCACGTCGTTCTATTGGGCTTTATTTATTGTTTCTCATTAAAACTTAAGTGATGCACTCTGTTCAGAGGGGCAATTACGCATACTATTAAAAACCATGCAGATTGATGCTCTCAGCATGCACCATTTACATTAGTTTCTTTTTCGCGGCCGTTCATCTAAGCGGTGAAATTCTCGTGTGAAGATGACAACATCTGAGCTACGAGTATGTTCAGCCAGGCAGATATTATGAGAGCAACCGTACTCGCTAATTAACTGCGGTTGAGAGCAATATGCTATGTCTAATCGTGGACGGTATAATAGTAAATGAAATTAGTGTGGCCACGGATACGTAACTGTTTTCTGCGCATCTTGTCTTTGGACACTTTTTTTATTCCTGCTGCTTTGTGGCAGCAAAGCAGCACGACGCAGCGCAAAAATGGCAACGAACTATTCGCACTTTAGTAAGACAGGCCAATAGTTTAAAGGATTTGAACTCGTAGTACGAAATAGTTCTCAAACAAATACGAACAGTTCAGTTATAAAACTACTTCTTAGATATGTACTTGAGGATCTGAGTGTTGAAAGCAGTTTCTCTTCTTGTTGTTCGACAGATCGGTAATGTATTATATCGCAGTTAAGAATTGCTACAAGAATTGATGTTGAGGCCGTCGGGAGGCCACGTGATAGATAATTTTGTCTGGTGTATTAAACATTTACCCAGTCGAGCGGCAGCAAGCCAAACATGAAGCAGACAAGTCTATCGAAGAGCCGATAAAGCGTAATTTATTCACGGTGTATACAAATAGCTTGAACTATTGAAGTTATAGAGACTCCGTAATTAAGGGTTCCGCATAAACTTTAGCGAGCTGGAATCTTACATCAACATACCAGTAAGTGATAGTATTCACCATCAAGTTATACCGCAATGTGGCCACTGTGACAGAAATAACAAATACACAGCATAATGCTTAGAAGCCCTAGGTTACAGACGCCGTACTACAGGATGCAGTTATTCTTTTTTGTTGTTGTTTGCACGAAACATAACTCACTTCCTTAAAAATGTAATCGTGACAACTGGCCAGATACAGCTACTAGGATACCCACGTGGAGGTTTACTATATATTCATCCTATCACTATCGTGTGTTCTATGTGTCCCACACAATGTTTGGCCCGTCTGTCTGTAGCTTCCAACTCTCTACATAAATCTAATAAAATGAGCTACGCCAGGAGCCTCTTCACGACTCATGTTGCACACTGCATAAATCAGCGGCTCTTCAAAAGTTCGCTAACTTAAAAGCTGCGTTGGACCATATCCTTATTACCTTCGACTCTTCTTCTCCAAGCAAAATTCATACTGACGTCAGTAGGATAGGAATCGGAGCACTGCTCGTATAACAACACAATAACGCAGAACACGTTGTTGCTTATGCGAGTCGTTGACTCACCAATTCTGAGCGAAATGACACTGTAACAGAACAAGAATCTCTAAGGACTGCTTTCGCTATCCAGAAATTTCGCTGTTTTACTAGCAGTTGCCTATTCAAGATCGTTATCGACAACTATTCTTTATGCTGGCTTGTAAGCCTTCGGAATCCGTTGGTCGTCTGGCACGATGTGCTCTACGAATTCAAGAATGTAACTTTGTGGTAACTTACAGGTGTGACCACAACCATGCTGACGTTGATTGCTATCCTCGCCTTCAATTGGCAACGACACACTGCGATGAAGACACTTTCGACAACTAGTCTTGCTTTCATTGCTCCTATATTCCCCAAGGTTGCCACATTTTAGCAGGAACAGCATAACAACCTACGCAACTATGGCACCCAGAAGCTTGATTACTTAATACCAGATTTCTTACTCTAACACCCCAATGCATTGTCAGTTATCGAAAGAAGCACTTCTGGCCATGCCCTGAGAAAAAAGTATGCGCACCTACCTATTATCATTTTACTTGGGGCGGACTGGGTAAGCAAATGATCACCTTTGTTGTACGAAATTGTTGTTGTCATGTTTTCAATACTGTTCCTTATATCGTCTAGTGTTTGTATAGTTACTCTTGAAATCATCATATCTTACATATATTGTGCATCCTTGCAGCTAAATGTGGTTTGCACTACTTTTTAACTTTTTATAACAATGAATTGCCGTTTTTGGTTATTTTGCTTTTGTATCAAGTGATGACTGTTCCCTTTTTTGTTATTCTCACTGAGTGTTTGTGATTATGGGTAGCTAGCGCTTTGACAGGCATTTATTAGCTTTTTTCGCCAGCGTGCACGGAAAATCTGTACATGATTTTCCGAAAATAAACAAAACTTCCAACTTCAAACCGAACCTTGGAGCCGTTTTTATCGTGGTCCCACTCCCAAACCCAGTGGACGGTTATCTATTCTTGATGGCCTGCTATATAAAACTAATGGACATTTTCAGTAGGCTGCATCGATAGCGGCGCCACCATTCAGAGCGAAGCCACCTTTGACCTAGTCCGCGCATCCTTTCGATAGCGCCGGCGCCATAATGGTTCTCTCTGCAACAGCGGTGTACTGCTAGTTGCTTGCCGAACGCCTTCCTTCAGCGTGCTTGTGGCTAGCTTGGTGTATGTGTTTGCGTGCGCGTCAGTGGGTTCGTGCGTGCGTTCGTGCATGTTTGCGAGTGGGCGTGTTTGTCTGCGTGTGTGCAGGCTGCGTTTGTGTGCGTGTATTGATGCTCATGGGTGTATGTGCAGGTGTGCACTATGTACATGCGCGTTTGCGTGTGTGCGTGCGTCACAGCGTGTGTGTGATGTGCTTGACAAATACGCAGTGTGTTCCTACGTGTTGGTGTGTATGTGCACGCGTACAGCTGTTTGTGCTTGTGTCCGTGCGTATATATGCACGTGTTTGTGAGTGCACGGGTACGTGATACGTGCGTGTACACATATTGAGTGGGTAGGTACGTGTTAGTGTGTATGTGCATGCGTATACCTGTTTGTGAGTCCGTCCTTGCGTGTATGCATGTTTGTGTGTATGCCCGTATGTGAGAGAGAGCGTCTGCGAGTGCCTGTTTCTTTGCATGCTTGCATTTGTATGCGCGCATGTATGTATGTGTCCTCGTGTTTCTGCATGCGTGTTTGTGTGTATCTGTGTACCCGCGTTTGCACGGGCGTGTGTGCTTGTGTGGGGATGTGCTTGTGCCCGGGACTGTGTGTTTCTGTGCGCGCGTAAGTATTTCATGCTGTCGTAAGCGCTTAGTTTATATGCAACAAACAACTTCCATTTTGACACAGGGATTGCCATGAAAATGCTTTCTGCATTCATGCGTACTCATATCGGAACTCCGGTATAAACATTCTGATTAAATGCCTAATTTCATGTTTCAGACCTTCTTACGAATGTGAAAGCGAAAGCTTCCTTTAGCAAATTTCTACTTATGACTAACTTTTCTGTGGCAATTTTGCGGACTTTCTCGCCAAAATCACGACGCTTTTATTACACTTTCCAAGGCATCGCGGCGGAGATGACAACCAATATAGCGCCGGCAGATACCATGTGCCAACCCTGAAAGCCAGGCTTGGTATCAGGGCCCCCTAATATTCATAAACATGCCGTGCCGCCGTTTCCGTCTTTGGCATCTTTTGGCGAAAGTGTGCGCCGAGCAGCTCCCGTCAATGCGAATGTGAAGGCGTCATGTGAATGTTTCGTTTTTAACAGCGGAGCTGTTTATTACGGGCGTAAAGTGTTTGCTGATTTTGTAGCGTTAGCTACACTGGCCTAGCCAAGGCCGTTTCGCGCGGCACATCAAGAGCCGTGCTGCGCATGCGCAAGGATCAGTGATGTCACACGGCTTGCGCACCGGAGCCACCGGAGCCGGCACCTCTCGCGCACTCCGCCGCCGCCGCGCGCGACTCACCGCCGCCGGTCTGCGCATTCCAGAGGAGTGACGTCGTCGCCGTGGTAGACGCACTGGCGCCGGCGCGCGCTCGCTGTGCAGTCGCCGTCTGACACTGCGCTGGAGCCGCTGCGCTTCTGACTGGCGTTTGCCAGTGTGGTATAGCCATGGAGAAGGAGAGTGCAAATGCTGCTCAACAGCGCAGAAGAACGGAGAAGCTTGACTCATCGGCTCCCGAAGTAGTTGCCTGGCAATTAGCGGTTGAGCGTAGGAGGAATGAACAGAAGAAGGCTAAACGTGCTGCGGAGACACTGGAGCAAAGGGACGAACGTCTAGCAAAGCGGCGTCGCCAGGAGGCTGAGCGACGTGCCCGACCACCCCTGCAGCGACAACAAAACGCCGTCGATGACGTCAAGGCTCGCCGATCGACTGAATATACTGTGAAACTCAGCGAAAGCGCCAGTGCGACTCGGACCTTCAGCTGAACCTTTGCTAACGCTACGTATATCCTGGCAGTAGCCGAGCTAAGCCACTGCAATTTAAAAAAAAAAAAATGTGGGCCGATCCTGGCGGCAGTGCAGAAAGTGTCCAAGCACAATGGCACATACCTCTGTGAACTAGCCAAACTGAGCCTGTCAAAGTCTAGTTAAGCATGGTTGGGATTAGTTAAGCTTAGTAATCGATAGGCAATTGATAGCCAATCAATAGCTAATCGATAATCGATCAATAATCAATAAATTCTGGAAATGCTGGCGATGACTTCGTAGTGCTTAGCGTAGCCCAAATACGTGGCCAATACCTTGCGATAGCCAATCGATAGCCAATCAGTACTTAATATATAATTGAGAAATAATCAATAAATTCCGGAAAATGCTGGGGATGGCTTAGTAGTGCTTAGCGTAGCAGAAATACGTGGACAATACCTTGCGATAGCCAATGGATAGCCAATCAATAGCTAATCAATAATCGATCAATAAGCAGTAAATTCCAGGAAATGCTAGGGATGACTTGGTAGTGCTTAGCTTAGCCCAAAAGCCAGGACTAGCTAGGTGCCCATCAGCTCCGCTGTCTCTTTGGCATTGCGCCTCCAGGGCAAACTACGGTAATTTCTTTCTTTGACGCTCTGATTTATTTTTCCTGGTTGTCGGTGGCGAGCTGCTAGTGCGCTTACTAGGAATCCTTTGTCAAGCATTTTACGATTGTTTCACTGCCTTGATCATGCTGCAAAAAAGAAGAAAAAATAAGACGAAAGGTTGCAGTCGAGAGTTCTGCGTACCCTGGGACTTCTTCAATAGGCAACAACAACAAAAGGTTAGCAAAGAAGGCGTTGCAATAAGGGGCTTACATAGCTTCACCGCATCACTGCCATGCAATGTGGTGAAGCGTACACGTTGTATTGTTGACAAGAGTGAGAATCGTGCATGGCAGATCTTGTACGCAGAACCCCCCGGCGCGCTCTTCCAGCTCTAATCTAGAGACCACCCCTGAGACCTTGTGCCATCCACTTTATCATTATCTCAAATCCTGAGGCCCCATTGGCAATTTTTATTTTTATGCTGGCGTGCTAAACGATCTCACAGCAATATATAGCTGTATTGCGGCGAAGTTTAAGTCAGCCATTAGCAACATATATAACCACAGAAAAAAGATTTTGCGCTTACCGCAGCTTTGTTCATGCTAAAATTTAGCAAAGAGATCACATTTCTATAGCCTGGATCATTTTTTGTAACACATGGCTTTGGTACTTTCCTAGTTTGTCACGAAAGAAATAGCAAATTTGTCTTCGTCTGCATCTCTCAGATGCACCTCGAGCAACTATTGGGAGCGTATCTCGAAGGATAAGGCTCTGCCTGTTTGCACATAACAGAAGTGACATAGGGGTCACTTTTTAAACAATACGTAGACATATAAATCTTTCTGCGGTTATTTGCAGCTTTGCCAAGTAAAAAATCTGCGAATTTGTCTATGTCTGCGCTCCTCGCTCTTGGTTATGTCTGAAACACTCGAGAGAGAGAGATGGAGAGTATTGTGCATGCATTGGTTTATCAGAATAAATTGTGAGCGTTTGCCACCGTAGATTATATATTTTTTTCGTTCTTCTAGTTTGTGGATACACAGGAACCAATATGGACACGCATATCAACCGAAAAAACAAAGTGTTATGCAAAGTAGATGTAAAAGTGACCTCTGAAGGAGAAAATGTTCAGTTTAATCGATCTTTCTACATGGGCTATCACAAGTAAGTTTTCCTCCAAATAAAGAGATAAACACGTTCACTCACCTTCATTTATTTATTCGTCAGCTGGACAACGTACACCTGCACCGGCAGATTTGACCAAGGAAAGCAGCAGGAAATACGTGTTACAGGTGAGTGAAAGTGGAGCTTGTTGCTTTACCTTGTCGCAAGTATAAATCTCGAAGTTAAAAACAGGCTTTACTTTTCGCATTCGACAACAATAAAGTCAGTTGTCTGCACTAATCTACAAACGCTTTCATAAAACAACAACTGTAACGAATTTTAAAGTAGAATCATGTTGACGAATGTGTACCGTGTGTATTTTTTCCGGTCAGCGTTTTCAGCAGCGACTATTGAAAATTTACTCGTCAGCGCAAAATGCGCTTTCATGTTTCAGAAGTTGATTGTACATATTTGCCAACTTCACGTGAAAATATTATTGCGTATTCATATACATGCACGGCGCGAACAGTAGTTTATATTCTGGAGTGCATTCAAGCACCAGCGATTACATTTTCATGTACGATGAGTCATGTACAAATATCCGAGGCACTTGTCCCGTAGATATAATTGCGACGAAAAATCACTGTGCTTGCCTCTATAGTCCTGCTTTCAGTGTTGTTGGTGTTAACGGTGGGCACAAGCCCAGTGAAGAGTTCAATCCTTAACTAGCGCCCTCGGCAGTTCTTCCCCATCACTGCAACATGACATTATCAGTATAAACGTTTCAGTGACACATACATTAAATAGAATGGCTGTTGCTTTTCATGTATAATTAGTTAGAAATTAGGAGTTTCTTTCCGCAAGCTGGTTTCTCTTGTGTTGTTGTTTTAACAGGTCCGCAAAGTACCATGTCTACATGAACATTAAATAAACCTAAATGGAGCGGCATTTTTGAATTATTTCAAAAATGCCGCAAAGCCAATCGTATTGCTTGCCCGAGTTACATCGCTCCCCAGTACTACCTAGAATTGCCTGAGAAAATGGACCGGTCGGCCACTGCAAACTTGAAGCAATGTAGACGTTTAGCACGTTTTTAGCACAGTAATTATGTTTCCCCCTTGATGATCACAGGGCCCGACACTACCGACGCAGTTCAATCGCGCAAAACCGGTAATTGTTTCAGGGTCCCTTTTAACATCCCCTGAAGTCGAAATTATTGCGCAAACACTAACTACGACGTTTCAACGCTCCTGTGTGGTTCGCCACTTTTTGCTAGTCTGTCATACAGGCTGTACAGTTTCCTGGGATTTACAGGTCTGAATCCTCAGTGTGCGCCACTGTGAAAGTGGGTGCCCAACGTTAGTGGTTGTCGGCAATAGTTTTGAGACATACGCTTTAGCTATGAGTGATCGACCATAACTCAAACTGTCGCTTTTAAAACTATGCACTTGCCATAGTCTTAGCAAATAATATTTATTCTGTTGCTTGAACCACTATCACTATTGGATGCTGTGAAGATGTTGGAAATATGTGACTGGCTTATAAATAATTCAATTGTTGAAGGCATTTACTTTATCACGCAGATGCTTTGTACAGCTGCCTACGTGGTCTTGTGAGAAACACCTTTCATTTCGAAGTCAAATTTGCGTCCAAAGGTCGCGACTTACTTAACTCTCAAAGTCGCTCAAGCAAAAATTCTCGTAAACTGCTCATGAACCTCATCATTATTCCTGTCGATATAGAAAAGTCGTACTTTTTTACATTTATCTCATTTCTTTAGTGAGATAATTCATACCTGTGCACGTAGAGAAGTATCTTTTTATGTCTTTGTGGCCTTCTTTTATCACCGTTAGTCTTAAGCGTGCTTAGCTGAAGGGGTTATACCTTGATTCTGGTTTCATATATGACCGAAGTTTGCAAAAGTTTGTACCCCAGAATAAATAATTGAAGGTAAGCGTCTGGCATGTCAAGAAAATTGACAAGTTATTTAGCTCTATAGCTCAATATCAAAACTGGCGTACACAACGAACGTGGCCGAGTGTTGCAATCGTAGGGCAGTTACTCCAAGTAGGCGTTCTTGTTTTCTGGCACGTCTCACTTCTTGGTAGGGCGGCGGGTAATACGGTTGAAAAAATTGTACACTTGCCTACTGAGAAAGTTGCAGGATAATAGAGCGAGACGATCCGTTTGTGTAGTTGCGACTAGCGCAGTAATATATAGAATGAAAGGGGGATTTATTGAAGCTCGTCCGAGGGATCGTAAGTGGCTTTTCATGCGCAGTTCTAGCTCTTGGCATCAGCAGCTCGAGCTCGGGTCTCGCGCTGAAGCGATGGCAGTGACCACAGCGCTCCATGCATATTCCCCACTACAATTGCCCCGCGGCAAAGGTGAGCCATCCTGGCGACCTAAGGTGATGACACGACGAGGGGGTCGTGGTACGGCTTCAGGCGGCTGATGTGAACCGTGTCGCGGCCACGGCGGCGCTTGTCTGAAGATGGTGTCATCGGTTCGACCACATAGTTCACAAGCGATGTACATTCGACGATCCGGTATGGACCCTGATATTTTGGAGCAAGCATTGGGCTAAAGCCTGGAGATTGTAATGGCAGCCGAAGCCAGACGTGAGAATCCACAGCGAAGGACTGTGTTGGCTGATTGTGGTCTTGGCGATCTTTTTGGATGCCTTGGGTATCCGATGTGAATGAGCGGGCCCGTTGACGGCACTCTTCAGCAGGTCGAGCAACTTCTGATAGCGGGGTGAATTCAGAGGCGTCCGGGTGATACGGAAGTACGGTGTCAAGAGTAGAGGATGGTTCACGTCCATAAAGAAGAAGAAATGGTGAAAAGTCTCTGCAGCCACCTCAGCACACGCCAGAGGTGCGGCCATGGGAGCCGGCTGGCACGGAGATGTAAGAGCTTCGGTCACATGCTCTTGCATCATCTGCCGGATCGCTGGAGCCAAAGAGTGAGAAGGCTTCTCCGTGGTCGGCAAAATGGAGAGCTGTCGGGCAACCTCCTACCACACAAATTCTTTTATCTGCGTCAGCAAAGTTGTCTGGTTGTTGACAATAACCAATGCTGCTAGCGAATCTTCTGTGGGTGGTGGGCGTCGAGCTAAGATGCGTTGTTTCCGTAGCTCTTGAAAACTTTGGCACAAACTGATAACGTCGGCCACGGTACGCGGATCCTACGCTAACAACATTTGAAAGGCGACCTCATCAATGCCTTTCATAATGTGTTTTATCTTGTCCTGTTCCGCCATTGACGAATTCACCCGCTTACACAGGTCAATGACATCTTCGATGTAGCTCGTGAAGCTTTCACCGTGATGCTGTGCGCGCCCACGTAGGCGTTGTTCAGCGCGAAGCTTGCGCACAGCGGGGTGCCCGAACACTTCTGCAAAACTGGTCTTGAATGCACTCCCTGTGGTGAAATCGTATTCGTGGTTTCGAAACCAGAGGTTCGCGACGCCGGTTAAGTAAAACAACACGTTGTCCAACTTGGCGGCGTCGTCCCACTTATTGTGCTGGCTTACCCGCTCGTACGATGACAACCAATCCTCCACGTATGATCATCGAGGCCGCTGAAGATGGCAGGATCACGCTGGCGCACCACACCAGAAACGATGAGCGCTGGAGGCTGGGGTATATCTTCCTGGGCGGTGTCGTCAGGCATAGTCACAGCAATGGGTAGCGTCCGGCTTCGGAGTTCCAGTTTTTGAGCTTACCCAGTACTTCCACCAAATGAAAGGGGGATTTATTGAAGCTCGTCCAAGAGATCGCAAGTGGCTTTTTATGCACAGTCCTAGCTCTAGGCATCAGCAGCTCGAGCTCGGTCTCGCCCTGAAGCGATGGCAGTGCCCACAGCGCTACATGCATATTCCCCACTACAAGAGAAACACGTATTCTAGCCATTAGAAGACGTTCGCCTCTTGGCAGGGACTGTGTGTGCTGCATAGACATAGGCACTTTAGCCAGGATGCTAGTTGACGTGCACGACATCTGAGTTGGCTCCAAGTTGTTTTAAGACGCAACAACTATCAAGGTTAATATTCAACTGTCATAGGCTGCACCGTGTGTTCATGCATCGAATTATAGAGCTCTGAAAACAGTCATTCTTGTTCTAATTTTATACATTAAACGCTGCGACAATGAGTCCTGTTTTGTGCGTTTAACATAGCACTGCTTCTTCGCAATATATGCATCAACTAGCTCACCTAGCCAATTTTTGCTCCATTGAGTATGCAGAACAGAGTGAAGTCGTTCATTCTTCATAAGCATTATACTCACATTTTACCCAACATAGAAAAAACATTGAACACTAGTAGAGAGCGTTGCCTCCATGGCTTACTAGTGGCAAGACAACCACTCTGTAAACAATGTCAACCACACTATTCTGACAAAAATCGGTTGTAGTGGATATATGACTCCACGAAGGTGTTCAATATTACCTCCAACCTAGGAGAACTCACATTTTCTTTACTGTGCCTCTAGTGCTCGGTCTCAAAGAAACCCGTTGAACCAAGAGAGATTTGAAAGCGAAAAGTGGCATAAACGCCCTCTGAAATCTTCACCCTTTTGCTTGTATGTCAGCTTTCGCCATGATTGGCTGTAACTTAGTGAATATAAGCGTAGATCAAATACCGTAAATAATAGCGCATGCAACTCTATCGAATGGAATAGCACGGAGCTTAAATTCTAGCTTTAAAGTTAGGAATAAGTTAAAAGGTGTTTCAGCTTTTGTGGTCTGCCTGTTCGCGGTCGGCCCGTTAGGAATGAAAATAATGTATTCAATATTTGGGTCTTCCATTTTTTTTCGAACGTCCATCATCGTATTTATTTTCGGCTCTTCAAATTTAGCGCGCTCGATGGTGCCTGATCCTCATGCCGTGAGCACGCCGGATTAAACATAATGATTATTCAGTTCGCTTGTCTCGACGTAATGCGTTGGGATTAGCCCTTTACAAGCCTTAAGTAACCAACAATGTGCTTGCAGAATGCCACAATGCTTCTTAACGATGCCTAAGACATGCCACTTCACGCCTAATGCTCCACTTTGTATTTGAGGTCAGTCACTACGTGCGCTTTCGCAAATATTTCGATTGCCGCAGATAGACGTATTTCATTAGACAGAAAGTGACATATGTTAAGCGTTTTTAAGGCGGCCTATGGCGTTTTTCAGACGTCCTGTTGTTACTTACGGCTTGGGTCGGGTTAATGCTAGCGCATTTGCGTCGGATGAACACAATAATTGACGACTAGGCTTTTGGGCGCCTTCCCGCACGTTACTTCGGCTGTGCACTGAGTTGTATTGAAATACATTACAATAAAGGATTTGTTTGAACTGCTTGTGTCTTTATCCCTTGATTGACGTGTGTTGCCTACAGGCAACATATCAGAATACCCTTCTGTTCTGGCCGAGTTTCGGTATTAAGCACTAAGTTTTTCGCTAAATGTCTTCCGCCAGCACTCAACGAAAGGTAACGAGCGTCATTTAGTGGCTTAGAGCGGGAACACTGGACGAGGAAGAGCAAGTTCGGCACATGACTCGTTTTCTTTTGAAACAGTAAGAGCCACGTTTCGAGGCAGCAATTACAGACTGACGTAAGACCTCGAGCTGAAGTGGTATCACACACTAATGTTAAATGATATATGCGCCCATGGTTCAAATATGACGAAAGCTGTGTCTCGAAATTCCAAACGAAAGCATAGGTGGCCTAAGGTGAAGCACATTTACTGTTTTCTGTGTGGTGTTTTTCCCTATCGCTGAAAAATATTACTCACGATATTCTTTCCTTTCATTGATTATGCTGATTATCGATGTGTTTTGCATATTTAGAGAGAAAAAATTATCGTATTAATATCTGTCGTCAATTAGTGGTTATTTGCGTATCTTACAGTACGCACTGCTCTATGGCAGAATGGTGGGATCCTAATCGTGCCACAGTCTATCGCACACAAGGCAAACGTGCCCTAGCGCATTCTGCAGGAAGTTTTGTTTGAAGGCGTTCGTTGCGCCAATGTGCAGAAGATGTTTTCGCTCCTCCTTTGTGACCTTTAATGGCCGATGTTTAGCTGCCTCCACTTGCAATGTGCCACACTTTGACTCAGCTTCCGCTTGACGTAATTCGGTAACTGCATGACGCTCTCTTTCGCCTCGGTTTCTGACTGACGCATAGCAGGGTCCACATGACACTTAGCCCGCGTTCGTTTGCCCCCCCCCCCCCCCCCCCCTGCTTACTTACAGCCATTGGCGTTCCTCCTCTCACTCAGCAGCACGGGTTTGCGCATCGCTTCAGCTGCTGCAGCTAAACGAGCCTTACGGGCTTCCTTTCATTCAGCCTGTCATCACCATCGCATCGCCTCCGCCTTTAGGCGACACTCTTCAGCGCGACGTCCCAGACCACCTCGCTGACGGCACTTCGTATATTAAACTGCACACGAAATATCTGAACCTATGGAATGCAACAGGAAATGTGCGAAGTCCTCCACGCCGGCCACAGTGGGATCTTCAACCACCAAGCCCCCCCCCCCCCCCCCCCCCGCCTCTGGCGGCCCGCCACCAGAAAGCGTCGACACGCGAAATTATGTGCCACCTATGTTTCTAATGGCTCCTAACGTGCGACGTCACACCATCCTCTCCTTACTACACACAATCTCTTCGTCTCCTTCTCACCTCCTCTTCATCCTTCTTTCCTGATCTCCACTTGTGATGCCGCGCACTTAATGCTTCCTCTCCACTATTTCTTCCTCTGCCACGCCACTAGGTACACGATGAACGCCACCGGGTTTTCGTTCGCATGAGTGTTAACGATGACGAAATAAAAGAAAAAAAAAACAGCCGTCCTTCTGTCCCTTCTGTCGGGCTCGTCGGTTTTCTTTCGCTCGCATGTTAACACTTTGTAATTGCGCACCCAGCCTAGGTAATTATACTAACCGTTCTCACACTGAAATCGTGTGCCATACCTACTTCAGCAACTCTCAAAACGTTTCTTCATAAGGTATTGCAGACGCTTAAATTCGAACGTCCTCACTGGCAGATGTGATACCAAAGGCTCTTGGTGAAAGCCGCAAATTTAGGTCATAGAGCACTGCTCGATAAGCGTAGTTGTGACGCATGTTTTAGGAAGAATTATTGTTTTGAAATCGTTGCATGATACATTTATCGTTCGGCTTTAGCTATTTATTTTGAGTGCCTCTAAATTATTCTTAGCGTTATTTCAAATGAAGTAGTAAACAATTTTAGGAAAAAAATATTGCAAATGATCAAACGTGGAGTCATGCAGAGTCCAGACACGGCTATGTAGGATTTTTTTTCTACCACTGCGCTGAATACGGTCCTTTAAAAAAATGGTTGGCGACACTAGTGCACCAAAGACTTCAAAAACTTGTTCCAAATCTTTCTAATGACACAACTTTGGTCTGCATGTTTGCAAAAATTTGTGAAATCTAACGCAAAACGAAATCACGCAAAAATGCGTGAAAAATGCGTGAAATAGGAACCGCGCGCGTCTGGTACGAGACGCACGAACACGATCTGACCAACTGGGACGTTTGCAAAGAAAAACTGAATGACTTGTTCGGCAAGCCCTTGGGTCGTCAACTAGCCGCTAAAAAAGAACTTGGCTCCCGTGCGCAGTCATCTACTGAATCATACATTTCGTATATTCAGGATATTCTAGCGCTTTGCCGTAAAGTTGACTGTAACATGTCCGAAGCGGACAAGATCGGACACATACTCAAAGGAATCGCCGATGACGCATTCAACCTCTTAGTATTCAGGAACTGCGCCACCGTGGATGCTATTGTGACAGAGTGTCGGCGATTCGAACAAGCTAAATCCCGCCGTATCGCCCAGCAATTCACCAGGCTCCCCAATACTGCCGCATCGTCATCATGTGAGGAACCACTACCTACGTCACAATCGCCGGTTTCGAACACTTTGACACGGATCGTTCGTCGGGAACTAGAAGCAATGTCACCAGCCCCTCTCGTGCCCGATGTCTCGACTGCCAACCAGCCTATGGTTTCATTTATTCAAGCCGTGGTTCGACAGGAGGTCGCGAATTTGGGACTCTCCTCTGTGTGCGCTGTTCGCGTGCCACCAGTCGCACAAGTCACACCACCAGTTCCACCAGTCGCGCCGCGGAACCAGCCCTTTTACTCGCAATACCGCAATCCCGCTGAGTGGAGGACGGCGGATGATCGTCCAATATGTTTCGCGTGCTCTCGAGTTGGGCATATTGCGCGACACTGCTGGAGCCGTCAGACGTCATCGACTCGCTGGAGCACCCGGAACCCTCGTCCTGAAGGCTACTGCCGTACAACATCGTCGCGCTCTCCACCTAGTGACACGCCCGACGTCGACACTCGCACCAACGCACCAACGACGCGGACTGCCTGTCCCGCTATCCCGTGGATCCACCCAACAGCACCAACCCTGACACCGATTCCTGTGTCATTTCTATATCTCAGTTAAATAATTTCGGCGATGAACAGCGGCGTGATCCGGCGTTACGTTCCATCATCAACCGTCTCAGTTCCGGGCCCCCTGACGAGTCACTCCGGATGTTCACCTTACATAATGGAACTTTATACCGCCACTGTGTATACTCCGAAGGCCCTGAACACTTGCTTGTGGTGCCCTCCCACATACGTACTACTGTCCTCCAGCAACTTCACGACGAACCTACAGCAGGTCAACTTGGTGTAACGCGCACTTATGATCGCGTGCGGCGTCGTTTCTTTTGGCCTGGGCTTTATCGCTCCCTACAGAAGTATGTTGGCCGCTGCGAACTTTGCCAATGACGCAAGAGACCACCGACGCTTCCCGCCGGCCTTCTTCAGCCTATCGATGTCCCAGTAGAGCCGTTCTTCCGCGTCGGCCTCGATTTGCTCGGACCCTTCACTACATCAGCATCAGGGAACAAATGGATCGCTGTCGCGACAGACTATGCCACGCGTTACGCTATTACGCGCGCACTTCCAACCAGCTGTGCCACTGATATTGCCGACTTCCTCCTTCACGATGTTATTCTACATAACGGAGCGCCTCGTCAACTGCTCACCGATCGCGGTCGTTACTTCTTGTCGCGTGTCATCGATGACCTTCTACGCTCATGTTCCACGAAACACAAAGTCAACACCGCTTATCACCCTCAGACAAATGGCCTCACCGAACGTCCGAATCGCACCATAACCGACATGCTGTCCATGTACGTTTCCGCCGACCACCACGACTGGGATGCTACATTACCCTTTGTCACATGTGCCTATACTTCGTCACGCCACGATACGGCAGGTTGTTCACCGTTTTATCTTCTTTTTGGCCGGGAACCGACACTACCTATGGATACTGTACTACCAGCCGCCCCACGACAACCATCGGAGTACGCACAAGATGCCATCGAAAGGGTGCACGCTGCGCGTCATATCGCGCGTGACCGCCTTCAGATGTCGCAGGTGTCACAGAAGAACCGTTACGATTGCCGTCACCAGGATGTATGTTACGCTCCTGGATCCTTAGTGCTCCTCTGGTGGCCAACTCGACACGTTGGTCTCTCCGCGAAGCTTCTACCACGCTACCATGGTCCTTATCGCGTCCTGCGCCAAGTTACCGACGTGACGTATGAGATTGCACCGGCACAGCCAATGTTATCTTCTGCGCCGGTCAAGACTGACGTAGTCCATGTTGCCCGGCTGAAGCCGTATCTCCCATCCGCTTATGCTGCCCTCTGACCTGCCCGGATGGTGCGCGCGTTTTCGCCCGCGGGGTAATGACGCGAGACAGAAGAAGAAGACCGGCACGGAAGCAGAGGTCAGCATTAGGCCAGCACCGAAGACGAGGAAGTAGAGGTTGCTCCTCGCCATCTTGGCTGGTTGCTGCTACGCCTGTGCTACTCGCCTAGTTTGTAAATATTTGTAAATATACGTTTTTGCGCAACAATATGGCCAAAACAGGTTACCAGAATGTGGAGGCTTGTCGAAGTGTCCATAAACTTATGTGTGGTTCCTGCGTCACAATGGGAATGTAACGCCTTTTAAGTAGTTCCAAGACATGTACAGCTTACCAATGCAACCCTATAAAGAATTGCAGCGTACACCAATTAACAGAAGCTAGAATATTTTATGTGTAACGCTTCTGAAAGTATAGCAGATTTTTAAACTAAAGAAATGGCATTTTCGTGACCAGTAAGTAAAATTAGGTTCGGGAATTTATCCCTGACGCGACAACTAATTGTATGTTTTCTTTTTCTTTTTTGCAGAAAAAGAACGTGAAGTTTACATTGAGACATTGTTGTACAGTGGAATCAACCATACTTGTGGTGTCTTTATGGTACGACCAGACACCTCAGGTTAGTTTTCATTACACTTTGGCATTTGATTAAGTACACTTTTGTAGCTCCGAAAAGTGCAAATTAATCTGCGGAACAGTTGCTGTCACTTAATACCCTCAAAGCTAATTGAAGTTCTCTACACACTGTATTGCGCGCATGCGTATGCTTTGCAACAGAACTTTCGAATTATTCATTTTTGGTGATTTTCTTCCTAAAAATGTTTGCTTTTCTGTTGTTGATCGTTCATGTTACAAGAAATACTTGCGTGGAATGCTCAAATTTTAGTGTGAATAAACAAAGTGCACAACTGCCTATTAGCAAATGATTGATCAGGGGTGCAATGCAGGATGCGCCGAGTTTCTGGTTCGCATGAGTTTTACCCGAGTTTGCTCGATTGCAGTCAGTGAACGGAGATAGCAAGAGAGAGAGAGAGACAAAACTTTATTTTGATGAGGCACGGAGAAGCGTCGATCTCCGTGGTGGGTGGAGCCTTCAGTCCAGGGCCCCAGCGGCGGTGGCAGCACTTTCCGCTCTGGCGATAAGCTTTCGCTGATCCTCCAGTGCCGAGCTGGTCAGCACCATCTCCCACTGCTCGTGCGTTGCGCTTCGATTTGGGGAGTTATTGGGGATATTTTGGCATGCCCATGTGGTGTGGTAGAGGGTAGCTCGCTCTGTACAGAAAGGACAAAGGGGCTGATAAAGGGTGGGGTACATCGCGTGAAGGAGCGTGAGGTGAGGATAGGTGTTGGTCTGGAGTTGCCTCCAGGTCATGGCTTCAGCTCTGGTGAGGGATGGGTGGGGTGGCGGCATCGTTCTTCTCGAAAGGCGGTAGTGCTGCAGTATATCGTAGTAAGTTTGTAGTGTGTCTGGACTTGGGTCTTCTGGCGTCTCTTGCAGTGCCCGGTTGCAGTGACCTCGGGCTATCGTGTGTGCACGAGGGTTTCCGCTGACGCCTTCATGTCCCGGTGTCCAAATTATCGTGGTGCGGGGTATTTCGTTGAGGCGATGTAGAATATCGCATGCTATTTTATGTATATGGCCGTTCGCGTAGGCTCGACATGCTGACTGACAGTCTGTAAGAATATATAGTTCTTCGTTTTGTCTCGAGGCAGAGATGGTGAGGGCAATCGCGGCCTCTTCGGCTGCGGCGACGTTCTGCGTACACCAGTGCTTGCTGTCTGTGTCCAGCCACGCTGATTACGATGCCCTCTCCATTCGGGTACATGGCCGCATCTGTCCAGCGAGCAGTGGAGAGAGTGCCGTATCTCCTTTCTATTGTTATCGCTCGTGCTTTTCTCCTGCCCAAGTGATATTCAGGGTGCATGTTACGCGGAAGAGGCGCCACCATTATTTGCTCGTGTAGGGACTTGCGGAGTACTTCTTGATTGTTGGTTGTCGCCACGGGGTATTGAAACATTCGAAGTGTTGCTCTGCCTGTTCTAGTGAGGTTGAGGCGCGTGATTTGCGCATGTCGGTGTGCTTCAATTAGTTCTTCTAAGGTGTTGTGGATGCCCAGGGATAGAAGTTTCGTTGTTCCGGTGCCTGGAGGAAGGCCGAGGGCTTGTTTGTACGCTTTCCATAGTAACACATTTATTTGGGCTTTTTCTGTTGATGTTAAGTTCAAATAAGGTGTCGCGTACGTGACTCTACTGACGATAAGGGCCTGAGTCAAGCGTAATAAGTCTTCTTCCTTCATGCCATGTCTGCGACTGGCAGCTCTATTAATCATGCGAGCTACGCTGTAGGCAGTTTGTTTCAGTGCGTTTACAGTGTGGTTATTGCGACCACTATTTTGCATGGAGACACCTAATATGCAGAGTGTTTGGACTATGGGTATAGGTTTTTGGTTTAGGTGTATTTCTATGGCCTCTCTCGCTGTGCTTTTTCTTCTGGATTTCTTTTTGAGAACGAGGAGCTCGGATTTTTCTGGGGAGCATTCCAGGTTGCACTCTGGCGTATTCAGTGACAGCGTCTGCCGCCGCTTGCAGGGCGTCCTGCTGTTCTCCATCCGATCCTCGAGTTGTCCAAATGGTAATGTCATCCGCATATATGGCGTGACGAAGGTGCGGAATCTTCTCTAGATGCTATGGGAGGTTTTTCATGGCGACGTTGAAGAGAAAAGGCGATAAGACTGATCCCTGAGGAGTGCCTCTATTTGGAACCTTTTTCTCGGAGATAGCAAGGAACGTTCAATAACAGCAGGCAAAAAGAAATGTCTAGATAAACCTGCGTATGACAACATGAGCGCACCTTGCGCGGCACAGTGCTTCCACGCTTCAAGCACAGATGACTGCGCAACAAAGCGTGCCAGCACCGCCTATTGTTATCAACGTAATAACGCAAATTAGCAATACCGTCACTGTCCCGCTGTCTATCGGCACACATGCCGTGAGCCGCTTGCCACGCCTTTCTAGGGCGCGTCAAGGGCGTGCCTCCTCTTTCGGGCATTATCTTTCTATCCTCCATCGAACGCGATCAGGGCACATACGGTGAATTCTTGCACCTACACTTTCCCTCAATCGAATACTCCATCGCACTGGGTGCGTTTGCGCTGACCGCTGACCGTGTTTGCGACACTGCATCATTGAAAGAACAGCCATCTCAAATGACAGCTGCGATACTTGTCGTTGGAAAACACTGCGCACTGCTCAGGATCGTCGTCCACTACAGCGCATCGACGCCTTGCAAGTAGCTACAGTGACGTGCCGATAATTATTGGCTGTGTACTACGTCGCCACAATGCAGACAATGAACCGTGTTGTGGGACCGTCACAGCCCAAGAAGATATATGCATATGCCAGCGAAAGTCGATGCTATTGTTTTTGTTTTTTTTGATAGTGGTGCTCAGTACATCTCCGATGACAGTGCCTTGTGCTTGTTCTATTTCGCCGGTCAAGATTGTTAATGCCTCTCAGTTCCGCATCACGTCGCTGTTGCCAAAAAATAAGTAAAAAGACTACGAAAATACGCAAAAAATAAGGGCAGGGATCACAAAGCAAATAGCCAAAGGGGTCACCGACTTGCGGAATGTTTCAAAGGAAGTACAAATCGCGGTGTGCACGATGCCAAAGGTTGGAAGGCAGGGGTATGAAATTGAAAGGGCAGTTCTTGCAGTAAACAGGGAAATTTGGACTCTAGCTAAAGAAATAAATTTTACGGTAATTGACATCAACCGAGAATTGCACGGGGCAGGCCGCGAAGGCGCTTTTGGGCGTGTCGGGATACATTTTAGTGAAAGTGTAGCAACACCGGTCGGACGTCGATTCGAAGCGCGAGCTGTGGCTTTTTTTTTAGGCGGGCGCCAGGCAATCAGGAAGTAGGATTAAGTATTGAACGTAGCGAAACACTAGTAAAGGGCCAGAATTAGACAACCAGGAGTCAGGGAAAGACGCAGAAAGGATAAGAATAGAGAAGGTAAAATTTGCAACATTAATATGCAGGGTGGTCACAAGCAGGAAAAATGGCTGGAAATTCAAACGCCGCTGAATGATGAAGCGTTTAGCTTGTACGCCTTGACCAAAACGCATCTACGAGATTTGGAGCAGCCACCTGTTATTGACAATTTTGTATGGGAAGGGTGCAACAGAATGACCGGGTCAAGGAAAGGTGGAGGCATAGGCGTACTAATTAGGCGAGGTCTGCAGTGGCGAAGGGTAAACGATACATGTAAAGAACATTTATGGATTAGCGGCACATGGCAAGGCAAAAAGACGTGGCTGGGAGTAGCTTACCTATGGACAGGTAGTGATAGCAGAGAAAAAATAAGGAATTGGCTTATTGCATTAGAAGCGATAATAATGAGTTCCGTAAATCGGGCCAGGTGATATTAGTGGGAGATATTAAAGCACACATGGACGATTTAGACGGATATACTGATTACAACAGCTCTCTATAGTGCTGGATCTGTGTGATGAACAGAACCCTATAGTAGTTAACAGGGAGAATAAGTGTCATGGCCAGGTAACGTGGCAATGCGGAAACAGGCAGTCATGTATCGACTACGCCTTAGTCTAAGAAGTGGTCTATGAACATCTAGACCAAATGATAATAGACGAAAATGAAAAAAAAATAGCCTGACAAGCGATCATAGACGTTTAGCAATAAAGTTTGGGAGAGATACCAACGCAGAACATGAACCAACAGTCTCAGAATTTAAAAAAAATGAATGAAGAGCAAATAACAGAGATCGCAAAAAACATAGGCAAGAAAATTGACGCCTTTCCTACAGCAATCTGCGAATATAAGGAACTGGTGGACGTTATGCAGAATGAAATAAGGCAGACACGGAAAAGCAATTGTTGGATTGGGAAAGAGGAAACCACGTAAGTGGTGGAACAAGGAAGTAAAACAAGCTATAGAAGAGCTTAAACAGGCATCTAGGGCTCATCGAGAAGCCAAAAAGTTGGGATTACACGAAGAGGTGCTCCTTAGATGGAATACATACCTAGAAAAGAAAAGGGTGGCGAGTGAACTCGTGCAAGAGAAAATTAAATGCGCAAGTGAACGTTGGGTGCTTAACATTCACAAAAGAGACAAAGGCGCCCCAAAAAGATTCTGGAACCATATAAAAGCATTCGGAGCTCCAACTAAAAACTCGCAAACGGCAATAAGGGATGAAGACGGTAACATCTATGAAGGAGACCATGCGCTGCGGTACATCACAGACGTTATTAGGGATAACTTCAGCACGAGAAAAAGCGTAGTTCAGACAACAGATCCAGCAACAGCAGAGAGGCCAGCGAGATCAAAATTTTGCATAGAAAGCTGTTATTGGAAAAAGGCCGTGGAAAATGTCCCTAACAACACGGCAGCAGGACCCGATGAAATCCCAATACAGCTAATCAAAAACCTAGGTCGAAAGAGCAAGGCACTGCTAATGCCATAGAGAAAGTGATTAGAACAAAGAAATTTCCCTTTAGATATGGCGTGAAAGCAAGATAAACCTCATCTACAAAGGCAAAGGAGATAAGGATAAGACGAGCTCGTACAGGCCAGTTACAGTAACGTCGGTGATATAAAGAATGGCAATATAAGCCATAAAAAATGTCACAGTTTTCGCCCTAAGGGCGAAGCAATGAATGCGATAGCAACACAGCAATGTCATACGATGTAAGGTGAGCGGCTTTGGTAGCAATATGAATTGTAGTAAACATGAGCTGATTAAGTAAGCAGGTGTGCTGCGGCGTAAGTAGACCGACATGAAGAGGCACTCGATGACCACGAGAAGGCGCGTTTGAAACGGTGGTGTTGATGAGAAGCGCTTCCCGTGGGTCGCGCATGCGAAGGGACACACCTGTAGCGCTGCACTGCCGATCCGGGCAGCATTACATGTGTAGCGTGCGTTGGAAAATGTGGCCCGACTATTACTAACTGAATGAACAAGCGTGGTGTGAGCGCGCACAAACAAACATGAATAGATCACACTGAATGACTGCAGACAACGACTGTCAAAACGCTGGCAGCAAGCCCAGACGCTGCAGCGGGCGTAGGTACGTGCGGTCTATCGCTTCAACAGAAACTGAGCGGCGAATGCACAGTGCATAAAGGTCAGAGCCGTGTGGAGATAAGAGACGGTGCGGCGAGCGACGAGAGCGGTTGTTGGCAGAGTAGAAATGCGCCCCCCCCCCCCACTCCCTCCGGCGCTGGCTTCCCGCTTCCTTGCTTGCGCGTGTGAGATTAAGTGCGTTCGCTCTCCGTGACAGCGCGCGTCCCCGCACGCTTCCGCTGGGGCATACGGCGCGCGATGAAGATTTTATCTATACGGAACCTCAAGGCGACGGCGACGGCGACGCCAACGGCAGAAATCCGGTGGAAGTGTCCATATAATTGCTATCGCAATAATAAGAACTGTCGAGGTGGGTGGAGAAAAACGATGTATTGGGGGAACTACAGAATGGGTTCAGGCCAGGCAGACGCTTAGAGGATAATATACGTGGAATAACTCAATGCATAGAGATTTCAGTAGCTCAGAAAAGACCTTTATCGATAGCATTTATAGATAATAAGGGAGCTTATGACAACGTAGACAGGGAATTGTTATGGGATATTCTTCAGCACGAAGGCATAGATGACGATTTCGTGGAACTGCTGAGGGAGATATATAGAGACAACCAAGTACAACTTGTATGGGAAGGTCAAAAAGGTAATGAAATGGTGGGAATTTACCAAGGATTGAAGCAAGGATGTCCTCTGTCACCATTGTTGTTCACGCTTTACGTTAAGGGTATAGGAAGACGACTGGAAAACAGCAAATTTTTTGATTTATCCTACATGCATATTGAACAAATGGTGCAATAGAGGGTCCCTGGACTGATGTACGCAGACGTCATTGTGCTTCTAGCGGACAATAAAGGAGATTTACAGATACTTACGAATATCTGTGGGAATGCAACGACAAATCTAGCCCTTAAGTTTATTTAGCACATAGAAATCAGGAATTATGATCTTCAATGAAGAGACGAGTAACTTCGTGGTGTCAATTTAACACTAAGTAATACCCATAGTGAAGCAATTTAAGTACCTCGGCGTACACATAAAGGAAGGAAAGAATTACTCAAACAACCACCAAGTTAATCTGAAAATAAAGGGGAAGCGGAACGCAGCAATAATGAAACCCAGAGCGCTGTGGGGCCACAATAATTATGAGGTCGTGCGTGGAATCGTGAACGGAGTAATGCTGCCAGCGCTAAAATTCAAAAATGCCATTCTATGCTTATAATCGGATATATTGTTGGGTTTGGAGGTTAACCAAACATCAGCAGGCCGGTTGGCTTTGGGAGCCCACGGTAATACCAGAAATGAGGCAGTGTAGGGTGGCCTCTTTTGAAGTCAGAGAAGCACAGAGCAAAATTAGTTTTGAATAAAGGCTCAGGAACATGCATGAAAACAAATGGGGGGCATAAGTGCACAAGTATCTGTACATGAAAAGCGTGGACACGGAATGGAGGAAGAGGTCAAGGAAGTTGGCAACCACGTACAGGATAATCGAAACCCTCAATAGACAACCAAGAGTCATCAGAGAGAGAGAGGAATAGAGACTATGAATTGGATGCAAAGAATAGAAACAAAAAGGACAATGGAGATTTAAAAGAATGAGAAGAAAGAAATTAGAAGGGAAAATCTGTACGATAACACAAAGACAGTGCCTTGCTATTTGAGGCTCTCGCCGGTTGCCTAAGAACCAAAACATACCGGAGCAGATATACGGAACTAGATGAGGCATGTCAATGCTGCAGTAAAGATCCAGAGACCACTCCGCACATCCTTATGGAATGCGACAGGATCCACCCAGCGCGAACCGTAGGTAACGTGCAACTCCCAGAAGCGCTTGGTTTTAAAGTGCAAGAAAACATCAACAGATCAGCCGTACAGATAAGCAAGAGACGATTAGAGTACTGGTGGAAAAAAAAGCAGGGAAAAGATGGATAAGACCTGATCTCTTAAAATCAAAGGTAGGGGTACAAGGTAAATTTTCTGAAATAAAAGAAAATAATAATGAGAGGTATACAAAAATGCTAGACAAAGAACATGTATAGTATACCTGATTAAATCAAGCAGGCTGGTTGACTATTTGTCGCCGCCCCGTTTCAAAGGGAATGCCAATAAATTATCATCATCATCATGATCATCATCAAGTTGGGCGTGGCCCAATCATGGTGCCACAATAAGTATGAGGTGGTGCGGGGGAATATAAACATGTATACAAGAAAGATAAACATGTATACGTGTCATCCTCGACATCCTCTCCAGGTGGAAAATGATTTGGCTCAGGTTCTGCGTGAGCAAAAGCGTAGACATATGGCTGTTGAAGGAGATGACCAGCGACTTGTTTCCTCTATCGAAGCTTAAGTAAACAGTCGTAAAACTGTGAATGACGAAACGGACTTTTTATTGGGCGAGCCTGTGCCCACAAAAGCAAGTTGCACTCGAAGCGGAACGATAACGGCGATCACAGTCGGCAATCGTCGAAATCTGATCTGCGGTGAAACGCGCCGGCTTTTATACATGAGTCATCGAAGGTTCTAGAATAATCCCTGGTACCCGCAGTGTCTTCCAGAAAGTTGTAGACAATTCGCGTCGGTCATTTAATCGGATAACATAAGCGTCGGTGAAAACAGGCAACGGAAAGACGCATCGATAACGTCCTAGAAGCTTCCCATGCAGGCGCGTCCTGCGCCGAGCGGTAACGTTTAACATTTGTTAGCCGGTGGAAAGCAGCCACCGGTGAAAGATAAACATGTATACGTGTCATCCTCGACATCCTCTCCGGGTGGCAAATGATTTGGCTCAGGTTCTGCGTGAGCAAAAGCGTAGACATATGGCTGTTGAAGGAGATGACCGGCGACTTGTTTCCTCTATCGGAGCACGCCATCGCGGACTGGAGGAGCTACCCCCGTAAGGTCGCGAGGGACGAGCTGCTGGCGCCACCTCCACTCGGTGGCCCCGGGAAGATAGCGCAAATTGACGAGTGCCTTCTTCGCGGCGAGCAAAAGTACAATCGAGGCCACCTAATGACGGGCGACAACTTTCCGCCGAGCCGCCAAAATTATGCCAGTGTTAAAGATGGTGGCCCATGGGTCTTCGGCATGTTCTGTGCGACCAGGGGGGTGCTGCGACTTTCAAAGTCGACCGACGAAAGGCGGCGATGCTAGGAGCCATCATTGCAGCCGATGATGAACCGGGGACCATTATTCATAGTGGCGAATTGGCCACATACAACTGTATCCCAAATTTAGTGGATGCTAACGGGGCTATACCTCAATTTGCATTGGAAGACAGTTAACCACAGCGTGCACTTTGTGGAAACCAACACGGGCGTTCACACGCAAAAAATAGAAAGTTATTGTCAAAAAGTGAAGCGCCACCTCGTCAGCAGTGGGTACACAGTAACTGCACTGATGCTGGAGTCTCACCTGAGATGAATGTGGTGGCACTCAATGGCCACGTGCGCTGCAAAGACCCTTTCTTGCGTTTGTTAGAAGCCACGGATCGCTCGGGCTACCCAGTATAAAGACTCTTTCCTGCGGTTGTTAGAAGCCATCGCTCGGCGCTAACCAGTATGAAGGTGCATCGCAAAGTAAAAGAAAATAAAGCGTAGTTTTCTGACCCTTGTATGAGTGCTTTTGGGAATTCCTGAGTGCTTACACGGTAAGCGGGCGGAAAACCACTTATGCGCTAGCTGAAGCTCACCCTACTCGCAGCCTTTCTTTAGCGCGACCAACGAGCGATCTGTTAAAACGAGGCGCACACCAATCTGTGCACGGAAATGAGAGCGCAAGCACATAGCGAGCGATCTGTTGAAAGCCCAGTGAGAAAACCAAGCGCACACCAATCGGTGCTTGGAAATGCTAGCGCAAGCACGTAGCGAGCCGCGCCAATCGAATCCAGAGAAAAAAACAGGTGGGCGAGCGTCCCCTAATGGTATAACGCGAAACGTATTAAACTACAAATTAGCCTAATACACATTCAGTGTACATCTTTAAACATAAATACGCTTACAACCCACGTTAATGTGACTAATATTATTAATGCATTTATTTTATAACTTGCTTGTGCCTGTAATGCACTCGGTGGAACGACAAACAAGTGAAAGAAGGCACGACCATGCACCGACCGTATGATCATGTGAGCCCCAGTTTGTCGACCGCCCATATGCCAACGCTCAAGGGATGACAGCCACTAATAGGGAATTTAGATACACCAATGAAACTGTAGGCGTGCCGACAGAGAAACTTTGTCTTGTTACCATTACTTCTTTCATCTTGGGGCGGCGTCAGAGCTCGTGAAGATCCCGAGTTCCGCCAAACTCGGCGCATCCTGCATAGCACCCCAGATTATTGTGAAGAAAACTTGACATTTAAGGCGCTACTACTGGGATCGATTGAAGTAATCTTTCATTTGTTTCTACATTGAATGCAATGCAGGACCTATGGTTAGGGTCACCAGAAATTGTGGTACCGGCCAGTGTTTGGAGAGTCATGACTAATCTCCGATATATAAGTGACATTACTTCAAGGCCGATGAAATTTCCGCCATGCAACTTGAAGCTATAGAAACCATGCTTCGTTACATGAAGTTCATCTACATAAGGGCACATACATCCTTCTGTCAATTTTTTGGCCTGTGGTGAAACAGATACAAGAAAGATGCAGGTCACTGCCGCAGGTCACCGATTGTCTTGGACTCTCTCAGAAATTGAGGATTATGACAAGGTTGGGTGGTTGCTAATGAACCTCAAGCTTCTGCTGTCTAAGCAAGGCTTAAAATAGCCCACCGAAACTTTCTCTTCCAGAGCTTCTTCCTCTGAAGTCGTGTGATTCAATTCTACTTTTTGAATCTGTGCAAATCATTGTGCAGTACTATTTGACGCTTATTTTGTGTTTCTGCATAACACTGATCGAACAACACATCTTTACCATAAAAAACGACGTTGGTATTAAACCGTACAGGAAACCTTAAATCTGGAAGCGTCACATCTGGATCCGATGTGATAACTGTGATAACATTATGATAAACAGTGTCCGCTGACAGGGCGCATACTTTTCGTGCTTTTTGCTAGGCACACTGCAGCAAAATATCTGGTATTTCACTCTTAATACCCTCGTAAGCCTAACAAAAACCAACAAAAGTAGGCCATAAAGTTTTCGCATTTTTGAAACTCGTTTAACACAGGTTGTCTTGGATTGACTGTCAAACGCTTTAACTAGGTATGCAAATTTAAACAGCAAGCTTCACTATCCGATGGGGGCGAAATGCGAAAACACCCGTGTACTTAGATTTAGGTGCACGTTAAAGAACCCCAGGTGGTCAAAATTTCCGGAGTCCCCCACTACGGCGTGCCTCATAATCAGAACTGGTTTTGGCACGTAAAACCCCATAATTTAATTTAATTTTTTTTAAACTTCACTATTTATATTCTTTCACTTCCCGTCACGCAGTGCCGGAAACAGAATAACGAGATGATCTGTGTGCTCTGTAGTAGAATATTTTAACAGTCACGCGGACACTGCAAACTTGCAAGGAATGACCGCAGGCCATGGTCCGTCCTCTTGTGGTAAAACGTGTCTCATTTGTTTATTTGTGGAGAATATAATAATAGTTCTTCGCACCAATATGTGTTATGAATGAAGCGTGAATGAAACATCACCGTGTTTATGAGGTAGAGTATTAACGGTGTGCCTTGCATGAAAAAAAATACGGAAACTTCCATCTGCTGAGCATATTTCCTGTAGTTTTTGCTACACTGCAATTCACCCCTTCCAAAACGTTATAGTAAAAGCGACTGAATGTGTGCATAGATGCAGCGAGTAATGCCCGTGCCCCACGAGCACGAAATAATGCCATTACCTTGGTAACCCGTTAACGTTTGATGCCCGTCATTTGCTAAAGTGTCGGCCATTATATTATGCGTTCGTCAGAAGTCATTTGACTGAGACATACGTACTCTCGACGCCATACGTTCTCTCAGTGCGGCACAACTGAAACATTTGAAACACCGTCTATTATGAAAAAGTAATTGTTCCAAACTTTCAACTGCAACATTCGTGGCAGGATTTTCACTCGACAAACTTTCCTAGGTTGGCCGTTCAAAAGCTTTGATGTGGCAGACGCTATTTTGCTTTTGGGATGCGGATTTCACGTGCACTGGCCGAAGTTGCTATGATCGCTTGCAACTTTGCAATAGATAGGCGGGTTGCGTATCAATCCGGCGAAGAGCTCTTTCTTGACACCCCTCATCAAGAAGCGAACTTTTTTCTCTTCTGGCATGTTGGGGTCGGCATGCTTGAACAGGCGAATCGTCTCCTCCGTGAAATCGCGACGTCCTCTTTGGGCAGTTGCACCCGGGCTTCTAGGAGAACTTCGGCCTTTTCCTTGCGCAAAAGGAGGAGACCACACGCGGTCTCCTCCTCGCCAGCTCCCTCTCTTCCCGACCCCTGCCTCTCTTCTCACCGCGGCGCGCTGAGCCAGGAAACAAAAAAAAATCACCGCATATCCATGAAGTGAATGATGGTGAGTGGGCGAAGAACCGAGGGATCATTCGGGTAAACCACAGCTACGGACGAGAGAGAAAGAGAGCGCGCGTCGGGAACGAACGCCCTTGTGCACCGCAGCGCCCCTAGTTACGGACGAGAGAGAAAGAGAGCGCGCGTTGGGAACGAGAGAAAGTAAGCGCGCGTCGGGAACGAACGCCCTTGTGCACCGCAGCGCCCCTAGCTACGGACGAGAAGAAAAACGCCGGAAGCGTTCTCCGGAAGCCGGAAGGTGGCTTCCGGAACCGGAAATCGAAGTGGAAGTCGGCTTCCGGTACCGGCTTCCGGAAGCCGAAGCTTGGCGTACATATATATATATATATACGTATACATACATACATAGCGGTCGCCATGCCAACCAGAGCTACGGACTTCGAGGGACAAGGCTCGGCCCTAAGGTGCTTCGCCCCTAAAAGGAGAAAGCTTGGACTAGGCCGCTCAAAGCTCAATACACAGCGAAGCTGGCTGATTGATATCGAGCGGCTTGCCTCCAACACGTCCGGCATCGGCAAGCGACAGCGTTCTTGGCACTGTACCAAACTTGGTTAGCCTGCCTGCGTTTGTGGAATGCAGGGAGCGCTGTCGCTCGTAGGCGCCCACGCGTCCAGCGCTGGTCACGCGAAATGTCGCGAAAGGGAAGGTGCAGGGTCGTCCACTCTTAGTACGAACACGGCGCAGCGTGGCCGCACTCCGCGGAGCGCCAGCGCACACGGCGCGGCCGCGCATCGAAGCTAAGCGGCGCAGGCGCATAGGGGATTAAAGGTGGGGCTTCGTCTCGTCTGCTAAAGCACATCGTGCTCCGGCCCTTTAGCAGACGACACACGACACGAAGCCCCACCTGCAAGCCCTTGTGCGCCTGCGCCGCTTAGTTACGATGCGCGGCCGTGCCGTGTGCGCTGGCGCTCCGCGGAGTGCGCCCACGCTGCGCTGTGTTCGTACTAAGAGTAGACGATCCTGTACCTTAGAAAATGATCGCTCGTGAATACCTTCCTACATGCCTAGTTAAGTTAAACCAGTTTAAGACCTAGCAGCAACCAAGTTCATAGCTAGCAGTAGCAAGCAGTAAGCTGAGCAGTGCCTAAGCTTTACGCGACGGAGTGCAAACTTGCCTGATTTTTTATTGCGATAGCAATTAGTATGGACACTCAAAAGCAGATTTCTGCCGTCGCCATCGCCGTGAGGTTCCGTATGACGTCAATGGAGATGAAATTGTCGCCGCGCGCCGAACGCTGTATGTGCGAGTGAAAGGGCGCGAGGGGCGCGCGCTTTCACGGGGAGTGAACGCACGGCGGAGAACAAACGCGCATCTGCGCCGTGCTCCCTTAAGGGGCGTATCTTTCCTCCTTTACAATCACCTATATGTAGAGCAAACGCGCCTTCTTCCGACGCACGAAAGGCCATGGGGGAGGGAAGGGAGGCGACGTTTAGCTGCGGTACCAAGTGCCTATTTATATCAGAGGCTCCGGCAACAGTCACCAACGCCGCACGCATTTTGAGCGAACGCGGGCATAACGCCGACGGCGTCGACAACAGTTATGCGTGTTGCCGGTGCTGCTGCATGTCCAAGTTTATACAGCTGATAAAGCTAATATCATTACTCCGTATAGCTCTCTACAAATTTGCGATCGCAATTGATGCTTCGCCTTTCAGGTGAAACTGCGACAACTTTTTTCTTCGTAATTGTATCTGTTGTTTTATTGCGATAGCAATTATATGGACACTTCGAAGCAGATTTCTGCCGTCGGCGTCGCCGTCGTCGCCACCGTCGCCGTCGCCGTGAGGTTCCGTATGACGTCAACGGCGATGAAATCGTCGCTGCGCTCCGGACGCTGTATGTGCGAGTGAAAGGGCGCAAGGGACGCGCGCTTTCACGGGGCACGAACGCACGTCGGAGAGCAAACGCGCGTTCTGCGCCGTGCTCCCTTAAGCGCTGCAGAATTAAGGCTACGTTCACACTCGGGAAGCGGCAAGCGGGCGGAAAGGCCAAAGTGGCCGGAAAATCTTTTCCGCGCATGTCCAAGTTGTTCACATTTGTTTTGCTATCGCCGCGGCCACCGCTGCCGCTTTCGCCCACATCCATCTAGTCTGCGTACGTTTGTCGGCGTGGTGGCGCTCATTATCGCACCATTTCGAGCGGTATGTTCATTCATTGTCCCACCCGTCATCAAAAGTGTTCATTTCGCGCAACTCTGCGTGTCATCTGCGACCTTCGGTAAATTCCTCGTAGGCGTTCCGTAATTCTCCTCATACGGGCATGGTAGCGCTGAGTCAAAGGTTGGTGCCTAGGCGTGATTATATTTCTTTAATAGCTTTTATTTACAGGTTGTAATAATATTTCATCATTTCGTATTATTGGCGGTGCCTCCAGTACACCAAAGCTAAAACCCGGGCTGGCCCTTGTGTTGAGGCTCGCCGAAGCCTGCGCGTCCTACGTGAGACCTATGCTCCCAATCTATTGTCGCGATTAGAAAACCACCGCGCAACGAAAAAAGCGCCCTGCGACTTCTGCAACATACCGCGCCCGTGCGAGGAGAATTGCGGAGCGCCAACGAAGACTCTGCCCAACTTTTTTCTTCCACAGAAGTGGGCGAAGAAATTGTTTTTTATACTTCTACCTACTTGTTTCCTAGAAATGGACAATGAATAAACGGAAGGAGCGGACACCTCCGAAGCGGCTGTGGTGGGTTCGCCCAGCTTTGCTAAAGCGCGAGAAGTTGGGTCACCCCAAGGCTTCGTTGCTGCACGTCCGGTCGCGCGACGTTGAATACTATCGCGAGTATTGCTGACAGTACGTTTTAGTACCACTCTTGTCGTAGAGAAAGTGGTGGATCTAGATCGCGTCGAGCACCATCGCAGCCTACACTTTTGGTGCCATGTACAATTTTACGACCGGATGTTTACATGCTAGTGGAGCTTCCGGTCGAGCGGAACGACTTTCCGCCGCGATTCCGCCTCGCCATGGCGAAAAAATCGGTCCGAGACCGATTTTGCTTTCCGCCTGGTTTTCCGCCCGCTTCGCCTCCTAGGCGGGCGGATTTTTAGAAGTTTTTGCCGCTTCCGCCTGCTTCGAGGCCAAGTGTGAACGTAGCCCACGGAGGAAGTTTCTTGCTCCGTGACGTAGCCTAAGCGTCTCTTTCCTCCTTTCCATATATAGACGGCAAACGCAACTTTTTCCGTCGCCCGAATGGCTGTGGGGGGACGGGAGGGAGGGGAGCGACGTTTAGCTGCGGCCCCAAATACGTATTTATATAAAAACGCCGCACGCGTTCGGTGCGAACGCGGGCAAAACGCCGATGGCGTCGACAACAGTTCTGCGCGTTGCTGGTGCTGCTGCATGTCCAAGTATATACAGCTGATAAAACTACTATCCATACTCCGTATAGCTCTCTACTAATTTGCTATCGCAATTGGTGCTTCGGCTTTCGGGTGAAACTGCGAAAATTTTTTTTTCAACGCGTGCACACAAAACGCTAACGGCAACTCAATACAAACTGGGCTCTCTGTCTATATACTCTATTGGTTTCGAACCTGTCTTCAGTTTACTTTAACTAGCGTTTACGAGAAAACGCAGGAAATCGCTATACCACTAGAAACATTGTACAAAGTGTAGTGCTCCCACCTTCGAACTTCTGGAAAAACATTTTTCTAATCGTGAAGCTTCGTACCCAGACTATACGTGCCCTTCCCGATAACTTCCTAGAAGTGCTTACGTAGCAAACAAAAGGGTAAGCGCTGAATGCTTCTTTAAGAATGCGGTGTAGTTTATCTGCACGCATGAGCGTCAATATACGCACACCAGCGAGTCAAGTTCCTACGATAAATTCTTAAATTAAAATTAAATTATGGGGTTTTACGTGCCAAAACCAGTTCTGATTATGAGGCACGCCGTAGTGGGGGACTCCGGAAATTTGGACTCCTGGGGTTCTTTAACGTGCACCTAAATCTAAGTACACGGGTGCTTTCGCATTTCGCCCCCATCGAAATGCGGCCGCCGTGGCCGGGATTCGATCCCGCTACCTCGTGCTCAGCAGCCCAACACCATAGCCACTGAGCAACCACGGCGGGTACGATAAATTCTTACGATGACTGTGGACAGTAGTGTGTTACCATTGAATTATTAGAGCGACACAACGTATTTCCATCGTCAAAACTAGCTATGATGACGCGTGTAGTGCAGCGCGAATCCTTTTTCGCGATTTCCCGAGAACACATGCGCCACCTAGTGCCGCCGCCGGAAAGCCGACGCGTATCCTCCAAGATGGATGGCACGACTGTGTTTCGCAGACGCTGAGAAATGTGTCATGCGGCAACCGGGGCTCCTCCCTCGCGCTTCCTTCTGAAGACGCTGCGCCATTTAGTTACACTGCCGAGAACTTCGCGCGCAGCCTCAGAGATGAGAAGGGTGGTGCGATGGTGCCGGCGAGCGCTGAGAATTGTTCCCTCGATTTGCCGAATCTTTATTTACGCAGTTTTCGATCGTTCCATGCATGTTTTCTAGGGAATATATAGTTCACATTCTGTACTCAATTCTTTTGGCGTCGCATTGCTCGGTTTGTTAGGTACCGTTTTTTATCGCTCATATGCGTGTTCTGCAAATGACCGAAGTTGGCGTCCAAGAGGTTCGTTAAATAACTGCACAAACCCATTGGCCCCACCGTCACATAACCAATGGCACATAGACTGCCTACCTTCGGAACGGACCACATTCCTATAGGCTTGGTGAAGCAATATACCACATTAGAAAGCAAGGTGAAGCAACGAATTCTGCTTATAGTTCAAATACGCGATTGGTACTTTATGTGTACAATCATTACAAGGCAGTAAAAAGCGTGTATTTTTGCAATGAGATGCCCATTTGCAAGGTTTGCAAGCAAAAAAGTGCAGATAATATATGCGTATACATTACATATGAGCGACTTCTTTGTTTTGGCGATCACGTACGTACTGTAAGTCAGAAAACATACCTAATTGTACTACAGCTTGAAGTTACCTTAGGCAGGTGTGCAAGAATGGTATGGCGGGGAGGCTTTGGTCTAACATTGTCTTTGTTAGTCTCTTTTGCACACGGCAAATTATGCATGTTTACCAGCGCCCCGTGCGTGTGCAGGGTGTTTTCTCTTGTCATTTCGTAGTCGAAATATTTCTCTACTCATATAGCATCGGGAAGGTTCACGCCCTTATGGTAAGAGACCGCGCGTATATGTATGTATGTATACAGAGCACTAACTTATAAAAGGACGAGAAATAACAAACTTACAGGATATAATCAGTAGGCTTCTGTTGACTTATTAGCGTCGCCCAACAGGTGACGGGAAGTGCACACGAATTTATACGCTAAAGGTTTTGCTGAAATGCATTGTCCGGCCAATTCTATCACATTATCGTTGATTCACAGAACGAGTAGGGCACATCTAAATGACACTATTGTATTTTTTCTGCCCAATAGACTCTACCACATGGCACGAGCTTCGGATTAGAAATTCTTCAATAAAAAGAAGGACGGATCTGAAATGCACTGAGCATTTCAGAAGAGTGGCTGGATCTGAAGGAGCTCGCAAGATGTTCAGAAGGCAGTGCTTGCACATGCTGCAAATCGGCAATGCCCCATACAGCCGCTGGGAGCTGCATTAGAAGAGCTCGAAGAATGTTTCACTCTTTGCCACGAAGTTTTTCGATGGATAAATTTAGTTTCGTTTCACGTGTGTTTTCGTATGGCACAAATTAAATAAATTCTCGGTGCACATATACGCCTAATGAATCTTGGAGGGCCCCCTCCGCTCCCCTCCCCAAAACAATGTTTTATTCCTTGAAGGGTTTATTCCGGTTTCATCACCACCCGTCTAATGGTGCTGTAGAAATCATATGGCAGGCAGAAAGAGGGCGTCTTGAAATTACAGCTCGAAGATGATGGAGCCGGCCTGAAGGTGGTCGTTACAGAGCCGCATGGATAATGTTCTGTTTTCATACAGGACGACACCTCATTCGTCCCCAGAATGAGCGCCTTGCGAAATGTTTTCTGCGACGAAAAGTTCGAGCCAGACTGTCCACACTCAAACCAGACAGGGTGAAGTTTTGGATAAACAGAAGTGTAAAAAATAGGCTCATGGCAGATGCGACAGTGAGAAACAGCCGTGAGTTTAGGCAAGGTGAAGAGGCTTATGTCCGCACTGTTCGCAACGAAAGGTGAACTGATGGCCAGGGAAAATTATCAATGTGCTGAATGTGCGCCTATGATAATTTGCATTATACAATTTTTGAGTGGCCAATATTGAGAACTGTACTTTTTATGTGCGCCAATATTTAGGAGGAAAAATTTATGAAAGCTAGCATAGTTGTGCCACTGAAATATAAGAATGTTAGGAGCTGGGGACATTTGCATTTAATCACTGAACAGCCCAATTCCAGGTTTGTGGGCTTAGCGAAAGCAGCACTTTGTCTCATACAAAAACAGAAGTCCCGCCTATAACAGAACCATAATTTGTTGTCAGTTACAATTTAGACAAATTCAAGTTGCAATGTTACAGACAATAAGAACGGGAACTGTGCAGAAAGTACTTGCATTTATGAGAAAATGACAAAATAATGTATCCCAAGTTCCACATATTTCTCACCTTTTGATCCACTATACAAAAATTGGCGCCAAATAATTTTCATCCAAATCGGCACCAACACTTTATATGACAGAATTTACTCAGATAAAAAAAAATAATTTACCACACTCCTTCAAGCGGCAATGGGGAAATGACGATAACGCCTACAATAACGCCACAGAAATAATTCGAATGCTGACGAACACCTAGTAAAGGTTATGTCGTTCCTAAACTTGATAAGCACCTTGCACAAAATCAAGCATATGAAGTGCAAGTTTTGCTTATATGATATATTAGCGAACTCACTCTAGCGACATTTTTGGAGCACACTATTCCTTATGTGTGATAACGGAAATTATTGTTTCATTGCAAGGCGCTGTAGAAATAGTGTATTATTCGCAGGTCTATCAGGTTATGTCATATCCAAAATAAGGATATTACATGGAAGCGCTCTTTAAAACTGTGTGTAGTTCAGGTTAGTTGTGCTTACTTGTGTTGAGCTTGGCGCAATACTTATAAAAACAGTGGCAATGGTTTTTACCTGCATTATATCAGTATATTCTTCATGTTTTGTTTTATTTTTACCACGTTTGTTTAGCTTTTGCATCGTTCGATCTCTTTTTTAGGTAAAGCTACACTGTTTGTAGTGTAGTGTTCTTCATAATCGGTCCTGTAGGAGTCAACGTCTGCATTGTAGACGCCCTCCATTGGCACTGACAAATGCAGCGCGGAAAGCATTCAATGCAAACGCATCCCCTCTTTGTGGACTGAAATTGAAGAACATCGCATCTACGCACACTTCAATATACACTCTAATGCATTTGTTTTATGCACAACTTGTCCATGTTCACTTTAATATGAAATTCTAACGGCCGTTTCGCACGCCGATATTTTACTGTCTTCACATTCTTGACTATACTTGTAATTTTTTTTTAATTCTTAGTGTCAAACATCTGCTCGAAAAATGTCACGGAAGAACATTCCTCGCTGCGACTTGATTGAAATGCAGGGAGTATCTAAAAAGGTTAAATATTTTCAGTGTTATTTCCGGCGTCAACGACTTTTTTATTCCTGCTGTTTTTATTGTTCTCTGTTTGAAGAAAGGGTGCATTACACTTAAAGAACGTTTCGTCATTAAAAGTAAGTGTTCAAGACATATCGTGTGCCATTTAAATGCTTTACACCTCTCCTACCGCTATAACCACGCAAAACAACAGTTTCTCAAAATGCCCGTTTCTGTAGATTTCCTTTCGTTCGTGCACTTCGTAAACATGGAAATATACACGATTAAAGGGGAAATATTTAAGCACACTGCAGTTAGCATATAAAGCCATGATCGGCGAGCCGGCAGTGCGGCTTAGTTTGCTGACTGCCTGGTCACGAAAGTGACCTTCTTGCTCCATTGCGCGTGTATTACATCTTCGCTTTTGTATTTCACAAATTCTTGTGCCCGTTACAAAAAAAGCAACATTGCTTGTGAAATAAAAGTTCCTAAAATGGTGCACTGCATTGTCTTGCGATGAGCACTTGGTATTATTAACGAAACAAGTATAAATAAACCAACATAGCGGCAAGACCAAAGAGAGGAGCAAGAAAAAAATTCCGCGGCCCTTTAACTCCGTGAAGATGCTTAACCAGCGAAGCTGAAACATGCAGCCCCAATGTTTATCACTGGGTTAATCCCAAGGGTTCATTAAAGTATTTCTCAATTATGAGGTTACACACACGTTCGGCTGCGATGAGAACGACGTCACTAAGGGTATGCCTACAGTCCGCCGTAGTCGCTTGCGTTCGATGTATCTAGTTTGCGCGGCTGCGTGGTTAGCAGCATTCGCCCACCATTGCCGCTTATGATTCTTGGAAATGAAATTGCTTCAAAATTAAATATGTCCCTTACTTAAGACAATGAAGGGCTCATATCCCCTAAAGCAATGGCTGAAACCCCCGTTTACGCGGCCTCCTCTCTACAGCGACAGAAGACAAGTGAAATTCTACGCTGGAATGATGAGCGGTAACGCAATCAGGTGTGGAATAAGACGGCAGCGACAAACACGGGAGCAGTGGCACGAGCGGTTGCCTAACAGGAGCACGAGCGAAACCAGGTGGGCGACAACGAGCCAGCTGCGGAAGAAGACGACGACGTTTTAGCCAATGCTGATGATGATAGTTTGCTGTACACAGGCGGTTTCGCCTAGACATATCAAGCCTGGGTGTGGGTAGCACGCTGGTTAGACTGAAGCCACATGCCCAGCACTCTGAGCAATGACGTTTCTGGTATGAGGCCCCCGATGAGGTGTACCTCGAGTTTTCGTGTTGGGTCATGTGGGGACTGTGTGGTTACCCCGGCCTCGCCAGACTCGTATGAGTTCAGATTTATCGGGCGAGCATTGTAGTCTCCGTTTGCTGACGTATTCTTGGATGAGGTCAGCTGCAGTTTGCAGCCGTTCTTCTTTTTCAATGAGTGACCCTGTTGTGATCCAGAGTGTTAGGTCGTCTGCGTAGAAGGCGTGGCGGAGGCCTTCTACGTCCTGTAGTTTTCTTGCGAGGCCGATAATGGTGACATTGAAGAGCGTGGGTGAGATGACTGCTCCTTGTGGTGTTCCCTTGTTGGGAGGGTGGTATACTGCAGTCGGATCTCCCTAATCTTCAGCTCTGCCATGTGGTGGCTTAGGAAGCTCTGAACGTATTTGTACGTTCGCTCGCCGCAGTTGGTGTTGGCGAGCCCTTCTAATACCCCTGTCACACGGCACATGTAATGTCATTTGCAGTAAATGACATTCATACCGAATGTCATTGCCGTCTTGGATTCCCAGTCTGCACGGGTAAACAAAATGGCATTCGCAATTGATGGCAATGTTTATCGGCAGGCTGCTATGATAACGAAACCCTACAAATCGTGCTTCTTGTTTACATCTTTTCACTATATTGTTAACAATACAATGATAAACATTGGATCGTTATTTGAAAATATATTACATTTCGTTTTAACTTATCTATTTTGTAATTTTTTGCCAAGCCCCTGTCGTCGAGAGTACACAAGTCACGCGTGAATGAGTTCGGGAAACTCATTCAATGGGCGAATGCCATTAGCAGTGAATGTCACTCACTATGCCCGTGTAGAAGTAACAAAAATGGCATTAACACGTAACCTCATTCGCTGCGAATGCCATTAGACGTACCGTGTGACAGGGGTATAAGATTCCTTGGTGGCTGACGTTGTCGAAAACTCCTTTGATGTCGATTGCTAGGAGGGCACGTTCGCCGCTGCGCGGAACGTTGCTGAGGACTTCTTCCTTGATTTGGAGTAAAGCGTCTTGTGTGGACAAGCCTGCGCGGAAGCGAAACATGGTGTCCGGTAGGTGCTTGTTGTCTTTTAAGTGTCTCTGTAGACTGTTGTGTATGATTTTCTCGTACACCTTGCCGAGGCACGACGTGAGAGAGATGGGTCTGATATTTTCTGAGACCCATCTCTGAGACCCATCTCTGAGATGGTCTGAGATTTCTCAGACCCAATCTTGCTTTTGGCAGTGGCGGCAGCATCTGGAAACACGTGTGATTCTGTGTACACTGCTGTTGCAGGCCGTTGCAGTTGCCGCATTGGAACCGCATTGGAGCCGTGCTGACTTCAACCGTACCTGAGCATCTTCGGATCTACTGCCTTCCTTTGGGCACTCTTATCGTCAGCGTTTTTCGACGAAATCTGCTCAACCGTGCCCCGCTTCTAGCTTCGTGACTCTGACGGACACTATCTGCGCAAGCGCAGTTCGACGCATCGCAGCCAGATATAGTTGGGGCGTCTCCCAGTCAGCGGTCTTTAGGCAGTGGCGGCAGCATCTAGAAACACGTCTGATTCTGTGTACACTGCTGTTGCAGGCCGTTGCAGTTGCCGCATTGGAACCGCATTGGAGCCGTGCTGACTTCAACCGTACCTGAGCATCTTCGGATCTACTGCCTTCCTGTGGGCACTCTTATCGTCAGCGTTTTTCGACGAAATCTGCTCGACCGTGCCCCGCTTCTAGCTTCGCGACTCTGACAGGACACTATCTGCGCAAGCGCAGTTCGACGCATCGCAGCCTGATATAGTGGGGGCGTCTCCCAGTCAGCGGTCTTTTGACAGTGGCGGCAGCATCTGGAAACACGTCTGATTCTGTGTACACTGCTGTTGCAGGTTAGTGATTTTTGGCATATTCTTGTACTGCTGCAGTTTTTTCTTATTTAAGCTGTCGCTGCTGCCACTGCTGCCACTGCTGCCATTGCTGCTATAGAATGATACCACAGGTTTAACCTGCAGTTGCTTTACAGAACTTTCTAGCTCCTGGTTGTTCTTTTTTTTTTTTGTCTGCTTGTGCCTTTACTACACTATGCCCGACACTTGCTTATCGTGCCAGTTACCTGTACAGGATGAAGGGTCTGTGAAATGTAGCGAGTGTTTACACATGTACCACTTCGGGAGTTGTGCTGGCTTGTTAGAAAAATCGTACAAATCTAAATCCGAAACAGCAAAGAAGGCTTGGAAGTGCGTGACATGTAAGAGCATGGGCCCACGGGGTAGTCGCAGCGACGATGAAGTTGACGTACATTCAGTTCTTGCATCAATCAACGAGAAACTTGAGGGCTTGCCGGCTTTAATATAAGAAAAGTAAATAGCATGGAACAGTCGGTTCAGTTTCTATCCCAGAAATTCGATGAATTTCAAGAAAAGATAACTAAGCAAGACACTCAAATCAAGGGGCTAAGAAAAAGGGTGACATAATTGGAAGAAAGAGAAAAGGTACGTGCATCTGCATACTGTGATCTTATACGGCAGGTTAATGATATTGAGTTCCGAAGTAGGCGACTGATCTTGGAAGTTCACGGAATCCCTGTTGTGGAGGGTGAAAACCTGATAACCTCTCTAAATGAAGTGGACAAGCTTAAAGTACCTCAGCTTACAAAGGCTGATGTCGCATCCGTGCATCGGCTGCTCGCTAAGCAAGGCAAAGTACCGGGAATTATTATCCGCTTCACAAAACAAGAGACCAGAGACGCGTGGCTCAAGAAAAAGTACACCCTTGCTGGCGACAACCCTCGAATTTTCTTTCAAGAAAAGCTGACTCGGCACAGCAGGGAGCTTCTGCGGGCTACGAAAGAAGCGGCAAGGCAAAAGGGTTATAAGATTGTTTGGCACGTCTATGGCAAGGTCCTTGTTCGGAAGACCGAGGGAGCTCATGCAGTTGACATTAAGGATAAGGGTGATCTTGAGGAGCTCTAAACAGTGCAATACGTTGGTTGCAATACCTGAAGGATGTATGATGAAGTGCAGTATTACTTACCAAGTGATGTAAATGAAATTGTCGCAACATTTACTACAGCCTCCATAAAATGTATCCACCTAAATAGGCGATCTGTGAAAAACAAAATGTTGTGCTTGGAGGAGATGCTTACCGAATTTTCTTTTCAATTTTTGGTGATCATGTTAATCGAAACATGGAGCACTTCTGAAAGTGGAGCAAAGAAGTGGTGGAGCTGCTTACCTGAATTTTCTTTTCAATTTTCGGTGATCATGTTAACCAAAACATGGAGCACTTCTGAAAGTTACTCTGATAGTAAGTATTATATTTAGGTTGCCTAATTATAATACTTACTATTTAAACAGGTCGCACTCTCGAGGGGGTGGAGTAGCGTTGCTGATTGCAGATGACGTTGAATGTCAAATCCTTCATTCTTATACTGTGCTTTCACCTGACTATGAAATATTGTCACTATGCACTGGTAAGCATGTATTTTCTGTGTGCAATCGACCACCCACTGGTGATATACCGGCGTTTATAAAGTTCAGTTCAGTTCACTTTATTGTCCTTAAAGACCCCTGGAGGGGGTATTACATAAGGGGTGGGTATAACATAGGTTCCACATTTTGTACACATCATTAAATATATGCAAAGTGATCAATCACACGCTGTTTGAACAAAGACGGGCAAGTGATGTTAACAATGCCAGCAGGAAGGCCGTTCCAGTCTTTAGCTGTTCGAGGAATGAACGAGGCGGAAAAATCAATGGTTCGAGCACGCGGGCGTGCGACTTGCTACGGATGACTGGTGCGATGAGAGATGCGTGCCGCAGGAATGATGTATGGAGCATGATGAAGGACACTGAAAAAGAACTTGTGAAAGTTCTACGATGAATTCTTGCGTATGTCGTTCAAAATCATAATTCCAAAACTTTAATAGCTGGTGGAGATTTCAACATTGACATGGTGTTCGAATAGTCAGTCATCTAATTCTTTCAATATGATTATATTATCGAACGGTTTTTCCAACCTACTCACCACGCCTACTAGGGTTACGCCTCAAGGCCAGTCAACTCTGGATTTATTTATCACTAACTCCTTACAATCAAACATTAAATCCGGAGTCTTATCTTGTTCCATCAGTGACCATTTGCCGGTGTTTCTGTGTGCTGAAATCAGCGGATTAAGAGGAAAAAAGTTCCCACCACTGTCATACCAATTAATTACACACTCAACTCTGACATCTTTTTATGATACTCTTTTGACAGTAAAGTGGGATGGGATAACTAACCTAACAGATTTCCAACGAGGCTTACAATATGTTCATTGATATATTATCCCTCCTATACCACAACAGCTTTCCTTCCAGGACACGTAGGAAAAGTAGAAAAACACGGAAACCATGCATTACACCTGATTTACGCGAAGAAATGAAAATGAGGGACAAGCTATACCAACATTTCCTCCACACGCGATCAACAGATGACCTTGCCATATTTAAAAAGTATCGAAACAACTTTACTGTGAAGTTACGGCATGCACGCAAAGCACACTACTCATCTTTCCTAGACATCGAAAGCAGTAAACACAGCCTACTATGGTCGAGGTTGAACCGACTTTTAAATCGTAGTGATAGCCACACGCCTTTATCGCAGTTACAAATTAATGGCAAAGAATTATCGAGAGAGAGAGAGAGAGAGGTTTATTAAAAGGCAGAGAGGTCGGCTTGAGCGTTAGTTTGCTCTGGCCTGCTACTGGGGAAGGGGGGAGGAGTAAAAAGAGCGATGAATGATGATGATAAGATTAGGAGGTGCGTATGTACATGTAAAGAATTATCGGGTGTTGAACTAGCTGATGCATCAATAATGTTTTCACAGATATGGCTAGTACTCACGCTACGACCTGTCATGCTAGTAAATATGTTTGCTCTAACAATGAGAACACAATATACCTTCAGCCCATCACACCGGATGCAGTTGTGTCAGTTATAAAAACCTTAAACAATAGCAGTAGTTGTGGCATTGACGGTTTTCAAGTGTGCCCAATTAAACATGTAGTTGAAATTATTGCCCCAACACTCACCCATATTTTTAACGTGTCTGGAATCGGCAATTTTTCCAGTGAAAATGCAGTCTGCGAAAGTAATCGTTATATATAAAAAAAGGAGATCGTAATGACTTGGGAAATTCCAGGCCGGTATCCATTTTACCAATATTTTCAAAGGTGTTTGAAAAAATTTTGCATTCAAGGATGACAAAGTTAATTGAAAAACATAACCAGTTAACAACACACCAGTTTGGTTTTCGTAAGAAAAAATCTGTCGAGTTAGCATTAGTAGAGCAGAAAGAATATATATTAACAGAGTTTGAAAACAAAGCTATAGTTGTTGGTATTTTCGTAGACTTCTCTAAGGTCTTTGATTTAGTTGACCATAACATTTTATTGGAGAAATCAAACAATTATGGAATACGAGGGCAGGCATTATCTCTTGTCAAAACTTACTTATCTAATAGACCACAAATGGTGAAAATGGACACTTTTACTTCTAAGGCTAGAGCTGTCCATTGTGGAGTGCCACAAGGAAATATTCTATGGCCTTTGCTTTTTAATATCTATCTGAATGATATCGTCAATATTAATTCTCAGGCAAGGTTTATTATTTATGTGGACGACACGAGTATTTTTTTCACTGGTAATTATATTCATGTTCTTATAGAACAATGTAACAATGCAATGAAATCCTTAGAGGAATGGTCGAGAGTGAATTTAAGGAAGATAAATGCAAACGAAACAAAAAGCAGTTATATTCAGACCGAAAAACAAGCAAGTACCTCCCAATCAAGATATTGTATTATATTGAAGGAGTATCGAAATAGTCGAGACTTTCAAATGTCTAGATGTCATCTTTTCAGCGAACATGTCATGGGACAATCACGTCAAATATGTTCTAAGCAAAATAAGTAGAATAACTGGTGTAGTAGGCCGTATGAGATACATTCTTTCCACACGTATTAAACTCTTGCTGTACAATTCACTTTTCCAATCGCGTTTAAACTATTGCCAATTAGTATGGTGTAACACAGCATCCACCAATATAGAACATATTCACCTGTTACAGAAGTATCTCCGCCACGCATATAACGCTTCCTACACAGCATCGACAATAACCTTCTTTAATAACTCTGGTGTGATCCCAGCTCACAATCTCTACAGATATCGTCTGAAAACTGGAAATCCATCGAAATATCAGCAACCTGCGTACTCTAGCCCAACTTCAGAGAAAAGCTCCAAATTGCATTACAAGACACTTTGAGGATTGGTTAGTACCAACACCACGTTCAAACTATGGGAAACAAAGCCTTAAATACGTAATACCAACACTGTTAAATTACTGTAATTCAGTCCGATTTGATCTTTTTACATCATCATCCAAGGAACTGAAACTGATGTATACGGTTTCGTTGTAATATCCGGTAGCGTTATGTATCTGTGTTTTTTGCATTTGTTTCTTGAGAAACATGTCATGGAAGTTTTGTATAGAGCTATAATATGTATGTATATGTATGTGCGCATTTGTTATGCTGCCTCCCTGCACAAAGAGGGATTGTAGACTCGTCAAGCTGTTGATGTATAGCTTTTTTTTTCTACAGTTCCCCCACCTGTAAATCTACAGGATGGCAAATAAACAATTTCAATTTCAATTTTCAATTGCCAATTTCTTGCCCGGTTTGGAGATCATGATTATGCGTGAGTGTTTCCACATCGCCGGCACCGTACCTCGTTCCCAGTGTTGGTTGAGAAAGGCCGTGAGCGCGGAGATGGCCTCTTCGCTAAGGTTTCTTATCATGGTGTTCGTGATGCGGTCCTTGTCCGCCGCTGTGTTACGGGTGGTGGCTGCGATGGCCGCTCTCATCTCGTTTTCTGTGATAGGTTCGTCCAAAGGTGGGTTGGGTTGTCCCATGTATGGTGTTGTACATGGTTGCGCGGGAGCTGGATCTTCATAGCACTTGTTCTTGATGGCATCGATGAGGTCTTGGTGGCTGCCTGGGTAGGTGTGTAGTAACCGCTCCAGGGCGTTGTACCCCTCTCCTTTGGTTTTGGTGGGATCCAGGATGGCTTTGAGTATGTGCCACGTCTTGGCGGTACCCAGGGTGCCACCGAAGGAGTCGCAGAATCTATACCAGTTCGCCGAGGCGAGTTGCATGGCATATCATCATCGTCGACTCGAGGCCGTGCGGCCAGCCATTTGCCTGGGAGCGGGTTTTTTCATCTTTTCTGCAAGAAAAAGAGTGAGTACGGCTTTGCCCTTTCACACTCCTCTTATCTAAACATCCCAGGAACCTCGGGACACAAAAATCGCCGCGAAAAACGCCTAGAAGTTGAGAAATTCGAGTTTTTCGAAGCCATTCGAGGTGCTTTGGCGGTCATCTTTGTTTACGAAAAACAGGCAAATTCAGGCTATTTTGCCCCGAAACCTGGACGCAACTTGTTCCCGAGGTGTTCTGGAATAACAAGGAATACTCGACGAGCAAGAAAACCGCACAGAAGAGTGAAATTCTTCGAAAATGAAGTTTGTTTACATGCCGTAGTCCGACAAGCAGGGGTGCCGCCATCTTGTAAGGGCTATAATACTGCCTGAGAAGTTTAAACGCCGTCAAGACCCATTACCAGTGATTCAAATCAAAGCCAAGTGGCTAAGCAAGACCTAAAGCAACTGTATACTGAACAACAGTACAAGAGAAGCTCAGAGAAAGTTTTAAATCGGGAAGAAAAGTCGTTCCTTCTCGTGTCTCTGCTGTGGGAGCCGCCATGTTGTTGTGGTACTCCACGGGATCGAAAGGCTGTAACTGCGTGAATCTTTGACCTAAAAAGATGTCAATGGTATCTATCGATTCAGAAAATTACAAAGAATAAGTTACAAAAAGGAACGGGCTTCCAGAATGAACGGAAAGTGAAGAAATCCCAAGCAGAGCTTTCAGAGCACAGAGTTGCTCGAGTCAGTTGCTGCTTTCGGCTAAATTTGGCTAAATGGCAGTTTTTGGCCAATAGTTGTCTAGAAAAGTGAGAAACTGATTCCCATGAGCGTTTAGAGCACATGGCTGCTCGATCTCATACTGGCCTCGGCTAAGTTTGGATAAATAACAATTATTACTTGTTTTTTGTCAAAGAATGCCGAGAAAAGTAGGAAATCTGTGTTAGTGGATCCTTCTTTCGCAAAGTAAGAGATCTTCACTTCGCTATCTGGAAGACGAGCCCTGTCACGTTTCCCCAGTCGGCTCCCACTGGAAGTAACTACGTTCAAAACACCGGAAGAGGGCGAAATATAAAATGATACGTGGAAATGATGAGAAAAAATCTGGGCCTAGCTCTTCCACAAGTGAAGATCCATGCATAGCTCGGCCATCTAGTAGCTCTGTTTTAGGACCCTTGTCTAAAACACTAAGGAACCCTTCACCAAGTGTAGGAGACAGCTCAGCAAGAAGCTCAAGTAGCAGCTCAAAGAAGGTTAAGCCTAACAAAAAGAAACAAAAGGAAAAGGTGGCCTCCCAAGATGACATCATATCAGAGAAAACTCCTGGCGACGAAATGCCTGGAAGTAGGAAGGTCTTGAGTGAAAATACACAACTACAAGATCAAATACAATCCCACGACCATGAGGGGACACAACGGTGTGATGACGGCCCAGAAATAAATGTATGGGATGAAGAAAAAGAGCAGCAGCTCAACGACAGTGAGAGCCAGGAACAAGTCACGGAGGTCATCTCCGAAGATGACAAAGCTGCACATATGTCAAACGCAAACGCAGCCTACAAAGGAGATAAAAACATCCTCTCAAGACTTTCAAAAGTTGATAAATCCACAATGAAGGCACTTAGAATTTTCACCCTAACCGGCGGAGATGAAGAAGTAGCCCCTGTGATCGAAACTCTCCTCTCAGAACAATCCAAAATGAAAACCATTATAATGGAACAAGCGCAAGAGATTGCCTTCCAGAGACGAAGGATAGAGGAGCTGGAACGTAGGTGTTCAAAAGAAATGAAATCAAGAAGAGAACAAGAAACAAAGAGTGAAGAAGAAAGACCCCCAACAGAAGCAAGACATATGCCAACTTACGCAGTTGTCGTCTCCTCGGGTTCGCTGGAAAAGGATGAAGTTGCATCCCTCATCAGGAAAAAAGTCGACCCTCTGGAGCTCGGTCTACAGGACGTGGCAATGAGAAATTGAAGACAGGGAATCGTGGTGCCAACAACATCCAAAGAAGCTTCTTGTAAATTCCTAGACCACATTCAAAAGGACAAGGACCTAAAGAAACTCACAGCAAAGTTACCAAAGGAAAACAGACTACAAATAAAAGTAGTTGGGCTGGAAGAAGAAACCCAACTCTCTCAACAAAGGTCGTCAGGCAGAACCACCTGTCATGCAACCCAGAAGATATAGAAGTCAAAAAGACGTGGCAAGGCAGACAGGGAACAACAGTCATCTTTTCCCTGAATCGTAAAGGGGTTTCTGCAATAGGAGAAAGGAAAACATTGAACATTGGATGGTCAAGATGTCCCATTTTGACCACGTTTTCTTCCCAAGGTGCACTAAGTGTGCCTCCCATGGCCACTCAGCCTTCGACTGTGATCGACCACCCCGCTGCGCCAACTGCGGAAGGAGGGGACAGCAACAGAAGGACTGCGACGCCGAGGCCCACTGCAACATATGCGAAGGTGAGGCGTTCCATGATTGTGATCATTCTATGATGTCCTGGGAGTGCCCTAGCTATGTCTCGAAAATTGAGTCAGAGAAAAAAAGAATTTTGGCAAGGCTCAATTAAAATTATTTGCTGAAAACATGGCTACCAACACCACACAAACAAAACCAACATCAGCATTAAAAACAGATACAATAGAAATTATACAAGTAAAGTTAGCTAGGGCATACAAAGCAACTGAATCATTAAAATTCTATCAGGACGAACATAAACACGACATTTCTGCAGTTCAAGAACCATACTCACTAAAAACAATATAATTGGACACCCTGTAAAACACAGAATAATAGCACATAGCGATAAACCAAAAGTAGCAGTAATTATTCACAATTCAGAAATTATTAGCTTCCCATTAGTAGTCGAATAAAATATCATAGCAAGGAAAATAAAAATAAAAGTAAGGAAATGCTATTAATCAATTGCTACTGGCCGCCTAATGGAGACAACTCAAGTTATTTAACAAAACTTGAAAACGTTTTGCAATCCATTCAATATACTGACCTCTTAATAACTGGAGATTTTAATGCTAAGAACATAATATGGGGCAGTAAAGTAAATGACACGAGAGTAGATAATATTTTTGAAATGGCCATTCGAAATAATTTTATAATTCTCAATGAAAAGAACTCTCCACCAACATTCAAAACATCAAGGGCAAAAGGGTGGATGGATTTGTCAATAGTAAATGCACCCTTACAGTCAGAAATAACTAACTGGGAAGTCTTCAAAAACTTTAACAGTGATCACAGGTATTTAAAAATCGAAATCAAAATAGAACATAATTCCACACCGGAAAAATATGGAATTACACTAAAAGGAAGAAAAAAGATTTTAGAAAATATGCTAGAAGATCCATGGTTCGCAGAAATGCTTAATCAGTTTAATAGCATAGGAGACATAGAGTAGAGCCTAACAATATTTTATTCCAAGTTAAGAAAATTAGAAGAAAAATATACGAAAAAACTAAAACGCCCTAAAAACAAAACCAACTCGTGGTGGACACTAGATCTTGAAATTGAAAGAAAGTCCGAGCAATGAGGCGACGGTATCAGAGAGCCAAAGGCGAAGTAAGAGAGGTTTTTAAGAAAGAATATTACAAAGAACATGACATATATAACAACATGCTCAGTAGAGCAAAAGAGTTAAACTGGGAAAACTTCTGCTCAAACAGTGCGAAAAATCCTTTAACTTCCCTTATAAGTTAGCTATTAACAAATATAAAAAGAAAATTACAATATCTAGCATTCAGAAAGAAGATGGGGGACAAACCCAATCACTTCCGGAAACAGTAGAGTACATCCTAGAAAAACTTTACCCAGTAAAATAGAGTAACCCCATGGGAAACCTCGATCAAACAAAACAAGGAAAAGATGAACAACTAAACAATATTGAACATGTGAATGCATACCACTCTAATAACATAGACAAAGAAACAAGTCTACCACACGTAAAACACAGTGAATCCTTATTCACCACAACAGAAGTAGACTCGGTTATTAAAAACCTCCGTAGAGATGTAGCACCAGGACCAGATAATTTACAAACATGTTTCGTGACTACAGTATATGAGAAACACAAAGCATACTTTGTTAATTTGTTGAACGCATGCTTGAAATTTGGACACTTTCCTACTATTTAAAACATCCAGGGTAATTTTAATAAATAAATCAAATTCTGAAGAAAAAACTGGAGTAGGAAAATATAGGCCAATTGCTATCAATTCAATTTTGGGAAAAGTTTTAGAGAAACTATTAAAAGATAGACTTTATTTCTTCTTATTTAAAAATAATCACTTACAGAAAAAAACAATTTGAGTTTCGACACAACACCTCAACAACAACTGCTCTTATAGAAATCAAAAAGAGGGTAATAAAGAGTAAATTGGATAAAAACAGTTGTCTAATTATATCATTGGATATCAAAAATGATTTTAATTCTATTAGAGCCGACATTGTCACCCAGATTCTCCAAGAACACTGTTGCACACCTAACCTCACTTCGATGGTGAACTCAAAAAAAAAACAGGACAATAATATATGATAAAAATAACATAAAAATAAATAAAACATTAATGATGGGATCCCCACAGGGTTCACCCCTGTGGGGATCCTGTGGAATCTCAGGATGTCAAAAATACTAGAGGCCCAAACCCCAGAAGGTACATATGTAATGGCATTTACAGACGATATTTCAGTAGTAGTCAAGGCGAAATCAAGGAAACGTTTGGAGGAAAAACCAGAACAAGTATTAAATCAAATATTTTCTTGTGCACAAAACATGGGCCTTACTTTCAACACAGATAAGTCAAACTTCATAATCGTAGGCAGACAATATGATAGCCATGCACCTCAAATAAAATTGGGAGATGGGAGGCTAAAAATGGTTAAGGAATTAAAAATATTAGAAGTTATCTTTGATTCAAAAATGTCTTTCATACCTCACATGCAATATATCAAGGATAAGGTTACCCTTACAACCCAACAATTGAGTAAATTCACGGGACCAAGGAAAGGCATTCAGCAAAAGCAATTAAAAGCTATATACATCAGAGGAATAGAAAGAATGATAGTTTACGCTTGCCCAGTGTGGTAGAGTTAATTGTGTTGCCCAGGAAATAGGTAGAGGTAATTAAAAAACTAAAAGCAATCCAAAGAATACCATTAATTTTACTCACTAGGGCATATAGAACTACATCAAACTACGCCTTAAGTATACTTTCCAATATTCCACCCATAGCGCTAACAATAGAAAAAGAAATAGAAATATATGAAATATTTGCACATGGTAAAAACTTTTCATGGAACGACATAATTTTTACTGAGAATCAAATAACATCAAAATACGACCCCTATGGGAATTTCACGCATCAACAAAGCTTTCCTTCCATATACAGACAAGGAAATAAATGATGACATCAAGATATACACAGACGGCTCTAAAATTCACGGAAAAGTGGGAGCAGCTTATGTTGCATACAATGATACAGGACAAATTGTTACATCAAACTCGTTCAAACTGCCAGTGTATTCTTCAAATTTTGATGCAGAAACGATAGCAATAGAAAAAGAAATAGATTACATAGAATCAAAAGGATTTACTCACATTTTCCAAATTCTCACAGACAGCCTGTCATGTTTACAAGCTCTAAAAAACCCCCAAAACACCAACCCTGTTATAGTGAAAATAACGAAAAAAACTGTTAGATATACCAGAAGACACAATCACGTTATCCTTTGTTAAAGGACATAGCAAGAACATAGGTAATGATATGGCAGACCTATTAGCTAAAGAGGCTTGTATAGTAGGAGAGAACACATATTTACCAATTACAAAAACATTCATCAAGAAACAACTAACACAATTGTGCAAGACAAGTGGAACATCTTATGGCAACCGGAAGGAAAAAATACTTATTCCTTCGAATGGGTCAAAAATGCTAAAACAATTTCCGACAATTTCATAGGTAACTATTTCTCATTCCGAGCAATTTCAGGACACGGGAGATTTCCCCACTACTTCTTCAGATTCAACTTGTCTAGCACAAATATATGCAACTGCAGACAAACCGTATCAACATTTGATCATTATTTGGAATCATGTAAGATCACAGAAAGCCAACGTAAAAAACTGGTAAAATTAATTGGAACGAACCCTGAAAAAAGGAAATCAGGAATGATAAACAACCAAGCGCTCGAAATTATTGAGGAAATCATGACAATAATTGCGGACACAATCCCACAAATTTAACTTCTAAAACATCTAAACCCGAGCTTTATACATTTAAACACAGACCTGATGTCGCACGGAAGGAGAGCCGACCCCCGGAAGGGCTAGGCCTGAGACGCACTTTCGTCTGACATTAGGTACAGTTACACTCTCCAGTTCAGACGACATACACTAAAAGTAAATCCGAGGCATAGATTTGGGCACTCCCACGATCTTGTAGGATTGGAACACCCGTCACGAAACGTTTCAAGACCAAAGCATTTTATCAGACAACAACACACTCAAGTGACATGGATAATTAGTGTTCACCATGTACCAAGGCACTTCAAGTAACCTCTCCAAGTCGAAGCATTTTATATAAGCGGAAATCAAGTTTCAAAGGCAAAAGTGAAGGCAAGGCAAGCCTCAAGTACTCAAGAAGTGTTTTCTATTCAAGAAAAGAACGATACATATACATCATTTTTGTTTCAATAAATCCCGCACCAACCCGCTCCCTGGCTGTGGCTTCGCGATGGTGATCAATTTTCTTTCGTCCACTTCACTTACCTTAACCTTTCCTCTTTCCTTAACTTTCCTTTATTTTATTCAAAACAAAAATCAATTTGGGAACCTCCCCTCAATTTTTATATCACATTCGGCTTTCTTTTCCTCCCTGCTATACAATAGTGGTGCCGGTCGAGGCATCTATCCTTTATCCCTCTCTCACTTTCTGTTATTTGTGCTATGCGTGTCTTCAGTCTCCTGTTGTACTTCTGTGTTTTCCATCGGCGGCTGAGGCCTCGTTTAGCGTCCCACAGGTGTAGTAGGTGGGGATCGCTGCCAAAGTTTTCGAGTGTGTTGAGCCATTCGGCTCGTGTTGTTTGTGTGATGAAGGTGAGGTCGAGAGTGGTGTCGCGTGTTAGGCTGTGCCCTTCCCTCGTCGGAGTGTTCGGGCCTGTGATCAGTGTAAGGTTACTCTGTTCTATTAGTGTTTCTAGCTGGAGACCCTTCCAGTCCTGCCTCTGATACCCCCATAGCGTGTTCTGAGCTTTGAAATCGCCCATGATTACCAGAGGGCGGTCTTTGGCAAGGCGGAGTGTGTGCCCAAAGAGTTTGCCAATGTGTGCCTGCCTTTGGCTGAGAGGGGGGGGGGGGGCAGTAGACGTTTAGAACGAAGGCCCTCTTTCTATTATTGCCTGTGTAGATGAATTCTAGGAGTACATGTAGTACGTCTACGTCATGTGTGGGTTTGTGTTGTATACTTCGTATGTTTTTGTCTACGAGTGTGGCTACTTTCCATTTGTCGTCTTGACTTGCGTGGTATTCCTCGTACCCATGTAGTGTTGGCCGGGTACCAGGTTCTTGTAGGGCTATGACCCCTGGCGGCTTTGATGATTGAGCGATCAATTGTGTCAGTAGCCCTTCTTTCCTTCGGTACCCACGGCAGTTCCATTGCCAAATTTTTAAGTTTTCTTTGACTTGCTTGTATGCCTAGGCATTGTTGGGTGTTGTGGCCGGTGATGTTATGATCGGTGATGGGTTTTATGCTCGGTGATGTCCTGCCGCAGGTGTGACTTTGCAGAGGTTCTGTCGTAGTGTTTTTCAAAGTTTTATGGAGTGAAGCTGGCCCTTAAGCTGGCTGTCTACAGCGGCTTCCATGTGCTTTATTGCTGCCTCTGTGCGTTGTAGGGCAGTCTGTGTTACTTATTCCAACTGGGCGCGTGTAGCATCCATGAAGGCTTGCATCTGGGTTTGGATGGCATCGACATCGGTTTGTAGGTCAATGATGGCCTGGTGTGGTGCCATCTCTTGTGGTTTTTGTGTGAGCTGTATCACTTGTTGTTTGAGTTGTCTGTTTTCATGTGTGAGTGTTTGTACCTGTGCGCGCATGCTCGTGGGTCCCTGTTCGAATTTCGTGGGCGGTGGCGTCTGTGGTTTTTTGTGTGAGGGGGAGGCTACTGCTACCCAGCTTACCTCTTGTTCTTTGGTGTTGGTCCTCTTGGGTGAGGCTTCCTTGGTCTTCGGTTGGTGTTGCTTGGACCCCTGATCTTTGGGCGCCGCTATGATGGGTGCGCCCTGCTGCTGTTGCTTGGTCGTCGACTGACATCGCCGTCTGGGTGACCGGAAGTGAGGCCGATGCCGCGAGCGCAACCTGGACCCCGGGTTGGAACCGGACCGGGATCTGTAGGTCATCGACAATTCCGAGTAGTCGGAGTCTTTCAGCTCGGAGCTGAACCACCGTGGACGGGGAAGTCGTTGGGTTTTGGGGGTGGTGGTAGAGGCACGTTCGCGTGCCGACACTCGGTATGGGCTCTGACGGAAGAGGACGGACAAATTCGTCAATTAGAATGCGGTGCTTGGTGACAGGGGTTTGTCGATTTTTTTATGTCGACGAGAAGCAGTCCTTGTATTGGAGGAGCAGGGCTTTTAGCTGTTCTTTCCTATACCTGGCAAGGTTCTGATTGACGTCGAAAGCTGGTTCAGGTACTACAGTCGTCGTTGCAGGTTCTCTAGAGTGCGTGAAGGCGAAAGCACTGCTGGCTTGTACTATTTCAATTGATGTAGGCGACCGCGGTGCTTTTGTTATAGCTTCTATTCGTGGCTGAAGTTTGTGAACATCACTCTTGCTTTCCCTTCACGTAGCTCAGCTATGCCGCTAACGACGCAAATCTCATGGTCGAGCAATAAGTGGTGATCGCCCTCGACGACTTTCTTCAATCTTGGTTTAGAAAGTCCGTGCCTAGGATTACGTCCCTGGAGCAGTGCTACATGATTACGAAGCTCGCCGCGTAAGTGCGGTTGTTAACCGTGACTCGCGCTGTGCAGATTCCAGCCGGCGTTATTAGGTGGCCTCCCGCTGTCTGGATATCGGGTCCTTGCCAGGCCGTCTTCACCTTCTTCAACTTGGCGGCGAACGGGCCACTGAAGACGCAATAGTCGGCTCCACTGTCGACGAAAGCGTTGTCTTTATGTCTATCGATTAGCACGTCAAGGTCGGTAGACCGTCGTCTAGTGGTGTGGTTAAGTCGTGGCGTCGGACAAAGGCTGCGTCGGCTTGCTCCACTGCTGCTACGTCGAGTTGGCAGGTCTTTTTTCGGCGGCGAAGTGTTGTCGTCAAGGCTCTTTCCAGGCGGTGTGCTGATACATCTTTGTGATGATGCGCGAATCGTCGTCATCGGCGGCGGAGGATCTTCGGTATTGCGTCGTACAGCAACCGCACCTCCATCGGTTGCTGCTTTTAGTTTCCCGGATAGGGGCTCACGGACCGGCTCCGGGCTGGGCCAGTGTATAGTCGGTGCTGCGGCGACAAGTAGCGTCCTGGAAATGGCGAATGCGAACGACGTCGGGGTCTCTACTGCGTTCCGGTGATGTAGTAGACGATGTCACGAGGCCGCTGACCAAGCGTATGGGCATCGGTATGGGCATTGCGGTATGGGCATCGGCGGTAAACATGGCCAGCTTCCCGAAGTGATAGCTGAGCGGGCGGTGGTCGGGGGCGCGCCAAATATCCGTCTTTTTCGAGTAGCTGCGCTGGGGGACGGGTGGGCGTGCTGGCGGTGGCGGTGGTGGACGACGTAACTGCGTCGTTAAGGGGCCCTGGAGCGGGTGCGGAGGGGGATGTCGATGGCGGGCGATGACGGCATATGTCATTGCTTCCGGCTGGGGTTGTGGCGATTGCGGCTGCACATCAGGAACTCCAAGTGAGCGCTGAACTTCTTCTTTGACGGTGTCGGCGATAGATGCCACTTGAGGCCGCGATCTGGGAAAGAGCTTCTGCAGTTCCTCGCAAACGACCGTTCTGATGGTCTTGCGCAGGTCGTCGCTGCCACGTGCTTGAACTTCAATGTTGTTCGCGGCCAGTGTTCAGTGGTTATATTGCCTTGTCCGCATGTCCAGCATAATCTCAATGATTGTGGCCTCGGAAACAAATTCAGCAACAGTCTTGGGTGGGTAGCGTATCAATCCGGCGAAGAGCTCTTGTTTGACGCCCCTCATCAAGAACCGAACTTCTTTCTCTTCTGGTATGTTGGAGTCGGCGTGCTTGAACAGGCGAGTCATCTCCGTGAAAATCGTGATGTTCTCGTTGGGCAGTTGCAGCCGGGCCTCTAGGAGAGCTTCGGCCCTTTCCTTGCGCAAGACACTTGTAAAGGTCTGCGGGAAGCCGTGGTGGAACAGGTACTATGTTGCCAAGGTCGACTCCAGGTTCTCGAACCACTTCCATGCGGCATCTTCCTATGAGAGGAAGACATGGCGCAGTTTGCCGTCGCTGTTCCAGTTGTTAAATACAATGACCCTTTCATGCGTCTATAGCCAGCTTTCCGGATCCTCAAATGTTGATCCACGGAACGTCAGTGGCTCCCGGGGTTGCTGCAACACAATCGGTGTAGGCGGCACTGGTGCTGTCGTTGTCGATGCGGTCGTGGCCGTGCACTTCCTGGTATTTTGGGGAAGAAGTCCGTACTCTGGCAGAAATCGTTGCTGCCTACGGCTAGCTCGCTGGTCCTTGATGACGTTGGTGTCATCCTCTGGTTTCGGGCTTGGATCACGGCTTGGCGGGGACGTTCCGTGCATGAACGCACTACACCTCCACCAGATGTCACGTAGTAGTGGCGGTGAATAAAGCCCCTATATTTATAAATATAGGGGCTTTAGCGGTGAAGAAAACAGTCGCAAAACTGTGAATGACGAAATGGACTTTTTATTGGGCGAACCTGTGTCCACAAAAGCAAGTTGCACTCGAAGCATAACGATAGCGGCGAACACAGACGGCGATCGTCTAAATCTGATCAGCGGCGAAACGCGTCGGCTTTTATACATGAGTCATAGAAGGTTCCAGAGTAATCCCTGGGCCGGTATTTTGTAGCGATGCCTTTCCTATGCTAATGCCTATTCGCGCTTTTGGCGCTTGCGGTGGATGATAAGACTAGTATAGAATAAAGCATACCTCATCGCTACAAAATACCGGCCCTGGTGCCCGCTTGTCTTCCAGAAAGTACTAGACAATTCGCGTCGCCAATACAATCAGATTACATTAGCGTCGGTGACGACAGCGGATAGAAGCACCGATAACGTTCGAGAACCTTCCGATACATGCAGGTGCGTCCTGCGCTGAGCGATAATGTTTAACATTTGTTAGCCGGTGAAAAGCGGTCGCCGGTGAAAGATAAACAAGTGCACACGTCAATATGTATCCTCCTGAAGGCCATCGCTGGTTCGCTGTTCTACATTGATCCCTTCGCCATCGTGTCCTTCAGGTCTTTCATGACGATTTCACTGCCAGTAAAGTTGGTTTCAACAAAATGTACTGCTGCATCAGAAGCCGCTTCTATTGGCCTCGCCTGTCTGCTGGTGCAGCGAGGTAAATCACTTTATGCGTATTATCGGCGAAAACGGTGACCATCAGCCCCGGCATGACAGCTGCAACTACTCCCGTGTGTCACGTAGTTGTCAGAGGCGGTTGGCATTGATTCGTATAGGTCCGTTTGGACTTCGCTACATTTTCAACGTTCCGCAGGAGACAGATTGTCCGCGCCAGCAAATATACCGAGAAATGAAAACACGTATAGAGCTGCGCTCAAATATCGCATGAGGGAGTGTCGTAACCACCTGTGATTTTTTTTTTCGTGTCACGCGTTTACCTTTTGGTGTCACAACGCCCCTGCCATTTTCCATTGGGTAATGGAACGAGTATTGACTGGCTTGTAGGGCACAGTGTGCTATCTCAAACATCTTCTCATAGGAGGAAAGACCGAACACGAATGCCTAAAACGTGCCTAACAGCTGCTACTGAGACTACCAAAACGTGGCATACCTTCCAACGCCGATAAATGTAAATTTTTAAACCACTGCATCCGCTACCTAAGTCACGAAATTGACGTAGTCGGTATCTATCCCACGAAAGATAAGTGGAAGTCATATTTAGTGCTCTAACCCCAAGTGACATCTCCGAACAGATGGCTGTCCCAGGAGCGGTGAAATTTTGCACTAGGTTCCTTTCCCAAAGAGCAACGACCTTAGAACCGCTCTACTAGCTACTCAGAAAAGATTGTCCGTGGGAGTGGACAAAAGAGTGTGAAAGCACGTTTCAAAAATGCAAGCTGCTTCTAAGCGAGGAGTCCGTGCTAGCTTTGAACGACGGAAAGAAAGCGCTGCGCCTGACGTGAGACGTGTCGGCATATGGCCTCGGAGTGATGCTCGCACACATCCAAGGTGACGCCCAAAGACCTATTGCTTTCGCGTCCCGCACGCCTTCAGCGGCCGAATTAAACTATGCATAAATTGAGCGCGAAGATTTAGCCACATTCTTGGCATTTACACAATGTAATTGCTCGGTCGGCATTTCGAAGTAGTGACTGATTTACCGCTAACGCAATTGTTCGGTGGGAAGAGAGACTGCAGTCGAGTAGCGATAGCAAGAGTGCAGCGATGGAAAAATTTCTTCGCTGGTTATATAAACGACATCAAGTGCAAGGAGGGTCAACAAGTACGCCGCGCAGATGGTTCATCAAGGCTGCCTTTGGAAATAACTGCGGGGGACGAAGAGGCAATTTTTTTCATAAGAGTTCGAGGATCCCTTGACAGCCCAGGAAGTGGCTGGAAGAAACAAGCAGGTATGACGTTTTGGTCGCAGTAAGGGGCATGACGCGGCGAGGTTGGCCACAAGAAACAGAAGAGCCATACCACCCATATTTTAATCGTAGACGCGAGCTGTCCACAGAGCAGGGGTGCTATGCAAGATGCGCAATGTTTGGCGAAACTCGGGATCTCCACGAGCTCTGGCGATGCCCAAAGATGAAAGATCTAATGGTACGAAGGCAAAGTTTGTCCGTCGGCACGCCTACAGTTTCATTGGTGTATCTAGATTCACTCTGGGTAGCTATCATCCCTTGGGAGTTGGCATATGGGCGGTCGACAAGCTGGGGCTCACGTGATCATACGGTCGGTGCATGGTCGTGCCTTCTTTCACTTGTTTGTCGTTCCACCGAGTGCATTATAGGCACAAGCAAGTTATAAAATAAATGCATTTAGCACAATATTAGTAGTCACTTTAACGTGGTTTATAAGTATTTGAAAGTTCACAAGATGTACACTGAATGCGCATTAGACTAATTTGTAGTTTAATACGTTTCGCGTTACACCACAAGGGCACACTACCCCTCCTCCTCTTTCTTCTGGTCTGGAATGGCGCGGCTCACAACGTGCTTGCGCGTGCATTTCCGAACCCAAATTGGTGTGCGCTTGCTTTTCGCACTGGGCTTTCAAACAGATCGCTCAATGCTCCTTCTCTTTCCTCTAGATTGAATTGGTATGGCCCGCGCTACGTGCTTGCGCTCCCATTTCTGAGCACAGATTCGTGTGCGCCGGGTTTTCAGACTGGGCTTTGAACAGATCGCTCGTTGCTCGCGCTAAAGTAAGGCAGCGAGACCATGTGAGCGTCGGAAGTTGTTTGCCACGCGCTTACCGTGTACGCGCTCAGGAATGCCGGAAAGCACTCTTATAAGTAAAGGGTCAGAAAACTACGCTTCATTTTCTTTTACAATGAGATGCACTTTCATACTGGCTAGCGCCGAGCAATGGCTTCTAACAACCGCAGGAAAGAGTCTTCATAATGTGTAGCCCCGAGCGACCCATGGCTTATAACAAACGCAAGAAAGGGTCCTTGCAGCGCACGTGGCCGTTAATTGACTGCCACCACATCCATCTCATGTGGGACTCCAGAAGTGGGGCAGTTACCCTGTACCCACCGCTCACGAGGTGGCGCCTCACTTTTTGACTAAACTTTTTATTTTTATTTATCTGTAAACGCCCGTGATGCGGTCCACCATGTTCACGTTGTGGTTGACTGTCTTCCAATGAATATTCATTTTCGCTCCGTTAGCATCCACTAAATTTGGGACACAGTTGTATGTGGCCCATTCGTCACTGAGAAGAATGGTCCTCGGTTGAACATTGGCTGCAATAATGGAGCCTAGCGTTGCCGCGTCTCGTCGGTTGACCTTGAAAAGTCGCAGCACCCCTGTGGTCACGCAGACCATGCCAAAGACCCACGGTCCACGATATTTAACACCGCCGTAATTTTGGCGGCTTGGCGGAACGCTGTCGCCCTTCATCAGGCGGCCTCGATTGTACTTTCTCCCGCCGCGAAGAATGCACTCGTCAGTTTGCCCTATCTTCCCGGGGCAACTGAGTGGAGGTCGCGCCAGCAGTTCGTCCCTCACGACCTCACGGGCGTAGTTCCTCCAGTCACGACGCCGTGCTCCGATAGAGGAAACAAGGCACCGGCCATCTCCTTCAACAGCCACACGTCTATGCTTTTGCTCACGCAGTACGTGAGCCAAATCACTTGCCGCCTGTGGAGGTGGACGTTCCGACGGCCGAAGCGGTCCATCTTAGCCAAGTAACTTCCTTCGCCTCTCTGCCGATGCAGTAAAGCGGTACCGTGTAACTGCGAAAACCTCCTTCGGCACCTGTTGCACCGGAAGGCACAGGTGCCACATGCGCCTTTACCTTCGCAGACGTGTTGGTCCCGTTTGAACCCCAGGTGCTTGCAGGTGCCCCAGTACACCTGCGATGCCGCCGTACCTGGCCCAGCGTCGGGGCTCGGCGGACGCACAGCACTTGAAGCCGGAGAGATCCGAAACGATCTGTGCTCACACTAATCTGTGCTCGGAAAGCACAATTTGCCCGCCACGCTGTCTCCGCAGACAGCCTTCGCGTTTTTAGGTGAAGGCGCTTTTACTTCGCGTGGAAGAAATGGCCGCCTCATCGAGCAGTTTAGATCAAAGATTATAATTGTGCTATCTGCCACAGGCAAACTTAAAAATTCGCTGCAGCTAAAATGAAACACCCTGTATATTGTTCGGTTTAAATAGCATTGTGTGCATAAATTCGGAATTATGCTTCCTTCTAACGATCTTTCTTACTGATAATAAGGCATCAAATGGCCCAATCAGCAATAACGCCAGCGTCGCGACGCCCCATCAACAGCGCGCCTCGGCGGAGCTGATACGACAAAGCGACGTCACGGGGCGAGGCGGGGTGTCGCAGGCGAGGCAATCGCGTGACGCGTGCGGGTCCCGCCGTCTCCCTCTTGGAAGCCGGCGCGCGATCCGTGTCTCTCTCTCTATCTCATCCCTACAGGGTTTAGCTGCTGCGCGCGCCTGCAGGCCTTCGTGACCCGCCGCGGTGGCTTAGCGGCTATGGTGTTGCGGTGCGAAGCACGAGGTGGCGGGATCGAATCCCGGCCGCGGCGGCCGTATTTCGATGGGGGGGTGAAACGCTAAAACGCCCGTGTCCCGTGCATTCCCCGAGGGCTCGGTAAAGATCCCCTGGTGGCCAAAATATTCCGGAGTCTCCCACTACGGCGTGCCTCATAATCAAATGGCCATTGCCGTCTTTCATCTCCCGCTGCGCTCCGCGTTCGCTTTCATCCTTCGCCATGCTCGTTCGCTCGGTTACGAGGCGTAGCGCTGAAGCTCGCCCCAGGAACGGGCGCCTAAGTCCTCCGCTCTAAATGAAAAGCTAGGCGACGACCAGAAGAAAGAAGTGCGCGTGCTACCCTAGTTGTGACCGCAAGAGGAGAACGAAAGAAACAAGACGGCTGGGTGCACGTCACGATAGTACTGGCAGAATCAGTGGCGTTTTTTAGGAGCGAAGCTCCTTATAGCGGCACCCGTTCCGTCCCCGTCGTAGTAGTAGTAGTGTGTAACCAGTCTGAGAAAAATGAGAAAAAAATTCCGAAGTTGTGTCCGTAGCGCGGAATCGAACCAGGGACCCCTCGCTTCCGAGCGCGCGGCGTTAGCCCACTACGCCACGAAGCGCACATAGACGCACGCACCACGATGGCAATAATTACCCAACATTAGCGAAAGGCCGCGTTTCTAGCGCGTTTCTAACGCGTTTGTGCTAGCGCGTTACGGCCCGTGTAAGAAGCTAGTGTAAGACGCTGTGGCCTCTCCGCCTTACCTTGAACGCGTTTCGAACGCGCTGCCCAAGGCGGTGTAGTAGTGATTTTATTGAAGAAGAAAGTGACGCTTATTTCTGCTGCCCAATAGGGAGCACGGCGCAGTGTCAGGGGAAGGGGAAAAAGGAGATAAAGATGTTGAAAGGAAGGGAAAAGAAGAAGAAGCAGCAAGAGTCTCATCCGATCATGGAGGAGGCTGGTGATGGAGGCGATGGCCTGCTAGGGACGAGCGCTTAGCGATGGGCGGAGATTCCGTTCAGTTCCACAAACTCCAAAAGGCTGTGGAGAGCTCGGAGGTGGGGAGGCGACGGGAACAGGAGGTCGCTGGTTGTCGCAGCAGGTAGACCCTGTTGTCTTTAGGCAGTGATGACCCTTGAGCGGTCCTGTGCCAGCGCAGGGCATGCACAGAGAAGGTGCTCGAGGGTCCCGGGGTCGCCACAACGTTCGCAGGCCGGTGATGTGGAGCGTCCCTTGGCGTGCAGCTGCGCCGCCGTCCAGACACAGCCCGTGCGCAGTCGAAGCAACGTTGCGCGTTCCCTCCTGGTAAGGCCACACTCTGGAAGTGGCCTGGGACCGTTGCCATTTGCCACTCTGGCATCCGGGTGGACGATTGTGAGCAGTTTTTTCAGGCGCTGCCTTGAAAAATCTGAGGAAGCGACTGCTCGTGTGAGCGGCACTTCAGGATGGTGGGCGGTTTTGGCGAGGGTATCCGCTGCCTCATTACCGGCTATTCCAACATGGGAAGGCAGCCAATGAAATGAGATGGTGACCCCCGCTGCAGCCAATGCCGAGAACTTCGAGCTGAGCAGGGCCCCCGTAAGCCCTGATCGGCGGTGGTTGATTAGGCTCTGGAGCGCTGGAGCCAGCAGGTCTCCGCCATCCGGAGCACGATGAAGGCGGTCAATGTGCCCCAGGGCGCGTTCAAGCATCCTCAGCGAGAGTGGCCATTCACCAGCCCAAGGCGGTGGCAAGTCAAGTTCAAGTCGAGGAGCGTTTATGAATACGGGGGGTATACTCTCTCAGCAGTCATGTGATGGCGTCGGCAAACGCGGTGCACGTTCCGGCATGTGTAAATGGCTGCGTAAGACGCTGTGGCCGCTCCCCCTTACTAGAGAGTAATGCACGTTTCTAACGCGTTTGTGCTAGCGTCCCCTTAAGCGGGAGATCCGATGATTCCCTCCGGAGCTTCGCTCACTCATCATCATTCACCCCGTGGATATGGTGTGATTTTTTTCTTCTTTCTTCTATTCTCTTGCCTGATTGTTTTAAAGACGATAGTCTTTCTTGGGGAACTTAAACGCTGAAAATTTGGTCTGTCTGTTTGTCTGTCTGTCACCCGATTCAGCCACCTGGCCAAAGTTGGACCACTTGCTTACCGCCCACACTACTTAAACTGGTACGGCTGTTCATACTTGTGAACGTTATCGATCACAAAGTAAATATTACGCATATCTGAGGCGCAACATCACTAGGTAAGTATTAGGAGGTGTGTTCCTTTAATAGAAAATACATAGATACGTAACTCTAAAGACCCTAGTTTCTTAAGCTGCGCTGAAAATGCCATGCTCTGCGCACCGACGAACGACGTTCCCCGACTGCGCGCCGACGAGCGCCCTCTGCCATGGAGGAAGGAAGCCCTCTGCACAAGATCATGTTTCCGATGTATTTCCAGATGGCGTCCGTGTCTCACGCAGCGCCTCCTCAATTTTATCAATGCCAGCCAGATGCGGCCGATTCAACATAAAGGAAGCGCTGTCTGGAGCAGGGCAAAACATAAATGGCCGCTTGATGAAATAATGCGGTAAAATGAAATCTGTTCAAACAAACCTTCATGCCAGGACGGAAATGGTACGAGAACAGCATCACGGGTGGCCGCGGATCAGACCAGCACTCATGTAGTACGGCCGGCAGAAGACTATCGTCTTTCGACGACATTTGCAGCGTAGCACGCAGATACGCGGCAAATTTTTTGACCTCGTGTTTGACTGACCTCGTGTTTGGCAACGTAACTTTCTACTTCAACGTTTCTGTCATTGGTGGCCAGGAGGCACACATTTCTCCCTCTGATTTGCCGAAGGAGCTTTTCTTCAGAAGGATTAAAATGCGCACGAGTTGGAACCAGTCGTTGACCTGCATTCTTCCCCCTGTTTCTTGTATATGCGCGCTGTCCAATATTGAATTGCATGGGGTATTGTTAAGCTTAGGGAGGTTAGAAGAACTGGTTAGGCTTATACAGCGCTAACAGCCACGTCATCTGCTTCCGAGGTTTTCCAGCTAAAAGAGAATACGGGGTAGGATTTCTAATTCATAACGGCATAGATGGCAATATCGATGAATTATACACCATGAATGAGAGGCTAGAAGTCTTACTGAATCTCAATGATATATATATATATATATATATATATATATATTGTCACGTAGCTGTGACGCTAAAGTAAACAGTCGTAAAACTGTGTATAACGAAACTGGTTGTTTATTGGGCGAACCTGTGCCCACAAAAGCAAGCTACACTCAAAGCACAACGATAGCGGCGAACACAGTCGGCGATCGTCGAAAATCTGATCAGCGGCGAAACGCGTCGGCTTTTATACCTGAGTCATCGAAGCTTCCAGATTAATCCCTGATGCCCTCGTGTCTTCCAGAAAGTTCTAGACAATTCGCGTCGGTCATACAATCAGGTAACATAAGCGTCGGTGAAAACAGGCAACGGAAAGAAGCATCGATAACGTTCTAGAAACTTCCGAAAAAAAATTATGGGGTTTTACGTGCCAAAACCAGTTCTGATTATGAGGCATGCCGTAGTGGGGGACTCCGGAAATTTGGACCACCTGGGGTTCTTTAACGTGCACCTAAATCTAAGTACACGGGTGTTTTCGCATTTCGCCCCTATCGAAATGCGGCCGCCGTGGCCGGGATTCGATCCCGCGACCTAGTGCTCAGGAGCCCAACACTGAAACTTCCGATACAGGCGCGTCCTGCGCCGAGCGATAACGTTTAACATTTGTTAGCCGGTGGAAAGCGGCCACCGATGAAAGATAAACATGTATACGTGTCAATACCCTCCCCTTAAAAAAGCATCGTCCCGATGCTACTAACACGAAAGCGAAAACAAAACCACGCGTACAGAAAGGGACAAAAATAACAAAGCAACAAAGGACCTATATAAGTTCGTCAGCGGGCGTAGAAAGGCTTAAGACGCACGACGTGGATGACTTCAGGTCGTGCCCGGCGCCGCTGTGATTGCGAAATGCCGTCTGGCACGACCTCATAGTCCAGTGCGCCAATACGTCGGATGATCTTACATGGTCCGAAATAGCGACGTAAGAGTTTCTCGCTAAGTCCTCGTCGGCGTATCGGAGTCCAGACCCAAACACGGTCTCCGGGCTGGTACTCGACGTAGCGTCGTCGAAGATTGTAGTGTCGGCTGTCGGTTCTCTGCTGGTTCTTGATGCGCAGGCGGGCGAGCTGTCGACCTTCTTCGGCTCGCTGCAAATAGGTGGCAACGTCGAGATTTTCTTCGTCGGAGACATCCGGTAGCATGGCGTCAAGCGTCGTTGCCGGGTTCCTTCCGTAGACGAGTGTGAACGGCGCTATGTGCGTCGTTTCTTGCATGGCCGTGTTGTATGCGAAGGTCACGTACGGAAGGATGGCATCCCACGTCTTGTGTTCGACGTCGACGTACATTGCCAACATGTCGGCGATGGTCTTATTTAGGCGCTCGGTGAGGCCATTCGTCTGCGGCTGGTAGGCCGTGGTCCGGCGATGGCTTGTCTGGCTGTAGCGCAGGATGGCTTGAGTTAGTTCAGCCGTGAAGACCATACCTCTGTCGGTGATGAGGACTTCTGGGGCACCGTGACGCAGGAGGATGTTCTCAACGAAGAATCGGGCTATCTCGGCAGCACTGCCTTTGGGCAAGGCTTTTGTTTCTGCGTAGCCGGTGAAGGTAGTCCGTAGCTACGACGATCCATTTATTGCCGGACGTCGACGTCGGAAAAGGCCCCAGTAAGTCCATCCCGATCTGCTGTAACGGTCGCCTAGGTGGCTCGATCGGCTGTAGAAGTCCGGTTGGCATTGTCGGCGGTGTTTTGCGTCGCTGACAGTCTCGGCATGTCCTTACGTAATGGGCGACGTCGGCAGAGAGGCGAGGCCAGTAGTATCTTTCTTGTATCCTCGCGAGCGTGCGGGAAAAACCGAGGTGTCCAGCCGTTGGGTCGTCATGGAGAGTTTGCAGAACCTCTGGACGCAATGCTGAGGGTACCACGAGGAGGCAGTTGGCTCGGAGAGGCGAGAAGTTCTTCTTTAGGAGAATGTCGTTTTGCTAGAAAAGCTATGCCACTCCTCGCCTGAACACATTCGGCACAATGACGGTCTTGCCTTCCAGGTAGTCGACAAGGCTCCTTAGTTCCGGGTCGGCTCGCTGTTGTTCGGCGAATTCGTCGGCACTGATGGGTCCCAAGAAAGTATCGTCATCCTGGTCGTCCTGTAGCGGCGGTTCGACGGGGGCGCGAGACTAGCAGTCGGCGTCAGAGTGCTTTCGCCCGGACTTGTAAACGACGGTTACATCGAATGCTTGAAGTCTCAGACTCCATCGTGCGAGGCGACCTGAAGGATCCTTCAAGTTAGCTAGCCAAAACAAGGCGTGGAGGGCGCTCACAACTTTAAAGCGCCTGCCATAGAGGTAGGGGCGAAACTTTGATGTAGCCCAGATGATGGCGAGGCACTCCTTTTCTGTTGTGGAATAATTTGCTTCCGCCTTCGATAGCGACCGGCTAGCGTAACATACAACCCTTTCTAGTCTGTCAGTCCTCTGCACAAGAACGGCGCCGAGTCCTACGCTGCTTGCGTCGGTGTGGAATTCGGTATCGGCGTTTTCGTCGAAATGCGCAAGTATTGGCGGCGATTGCAGGCGTTGCTTCAGTTCTTCAAATGCTTCGACTTGCGGCGTCTCCCACTTGAACTCGACGTCGGCCTTCGTGAGATACGTCAGTGGCTCAGCGATCCGTGAAAAATTCTTGACGAAGCGCCTGTAATAGGCGCACAGTCCAAGAAATCTACGCACTGCTTTCTTGTCGGCCGGCGGAGGAAAGTTGGAGATGGCTGCAGTTTTCTGAGGGTCGGGGCGCACTCCACACTTGTTGATGACGTGGCCCAAGAACAAGAGCTCCTCATATGCGAAGCGGTACTTTTCTGGCTTTAACGTGAGTCCGGAGGTTTTGATTGCTTGAAGAACTGTTTCAAGGAGCCGCAGGTGTTCTTCGAAGCTTGAGGAAAACACAACGACGTCGTCCAAATAGACGAGGCAAGTCTGCCACTTCAAGCCTGCCAGTACTGTATACATGACGCGTTGGAAAGTCACAGGTGCCAAGCAAAACCAAACGGCATGACCTTGAACTCGAACAGTCCGTCTGGTTTTATAAAGGCAGTCTTCTGCTTTCCCTTCACGTAGCTCAGCTATGCCTCTAGCGACGCACATTTGACGGTCGAGCAGTAAGTGATGATCGTCCTCGATGACGCCCTCCATGTCTGCAGGCACTTCGGTACCGACGGAAATCATTACGCTGGAGCAAGGAGGAACGGTGACTTGTTCTTCAAGCACATTAAAGGCATGGTAACTTATGCTTCTAGCCGGTGATATCGCGTTGTGCGTTGAAGGCGTTATCGACTTGGACCTTAAGTCGATGACTGCACCGTGTTGATTTAGAAAGTCCATGCCTAGGATGACATCCCTGGAACAGTGCTGCTAGATTACGAAGCTCGCCACGTAAGTGCGGTTGTTTACCGTGACTCGCGCTGTGCAGATTCCAGCCGGCGATATTAGGTGGCCTCCCGCTGTCCGCATATCGGGTCCTTGCCAGGCCGTTCTCACCTTCTTCAACTTGGCCGCGTCGGGCCACTGAAAACGGAATAGTCGGCTCCAGTGTCGACGAGAGCGGTGACGCTATGACCATCGATTAGCACGTCTAAGTCGGTAGAACGTCGTCTAGCGTTACAGTTAAGTCGTGGCGTCGGATCATGGCTGCGTCGGCTTGCTCCACTGCTGCTACGTCGCGTCGGCAGGTCTTTTAGGGGCGAAGCTCCTTATAGCGGCACCCGTTCGTACCCGTCGTCGTCGTCGTAGTAGTAGTGTGTAACCAGTCTGAGAAAAATGAGAAAAAAAATTCCGAAGTTGTGTCCGTAGCGCGGAATCGAACCAGGGACCCCTCGCTTCCGAGCGCGCGGCGTTAGCCCACTACACCACGAAGCGCACATAGACGCACGCACCACGATGGCAATAATTACCCAACATTAACGAAAGGCCGCGTTTCTAGCGCGTTTCTAACGCGTTTGTGCTTGCGCGTTGCGGCCCGTGTAAGAAGCTGGTGTAAGACGCTGTGGCCTCTCCGCCTTACCTTCAACGCGTTTCGAACGCGCTGCCCAAAGCGGTGGCAAGTCAAGTTCAAGTCGAGGAGCGTTTATGAATACGGGGGGTATACTCTCTCGGCAGTCATGTGATGGCGTCGGCAAACGCGGTGCACGTTCCGGCATGTGTAAATGGCTGCGTAAGACGCTGTGGCCGCTCCCCCTTACTAGAGAGTACTGCACGTTTCTAACGCGTTTGTGCTAGCGTCCCCTTAAGCGGGAGATCCGATGATTCCCTCCGGAGATTCGCCCACTCATCATCATTCACCCCGTGGATATGCTGTGATTTTTTTTCGGCGGCGAAGTGTTGTCGTCAAGGCTCTTTCCAGGCGGTGTGCTGGTACCTCTTTGTGATGATGCGCGAATCTTTTATTGCGATAGCAATTATATGGACACTCAAAAGCAGATTTCTGCCGTCGGCGTCGCCGTCGCCGTCGCCGTCGCCGTGAGGTTCCGTATGACGTCATTTGGAGATGAAATCGTCGCCGCGCGCCGCCGAACGCTGTATGTGCGAGTGAAAGGGCGCGAGGGACGCGCGCTTTCACAGGGAGTGAACGCACGGCGGAGAACAAACGCGCGTTCTGCGCCGTGCTCGCTTAAGGGCTGCAGAAGTAGGCGTCTCTTTTCTCCTTTACAATGACCATATATGTAGAGCAAACGCGCCTTCTTCAGACGCGCGAGAGTCCGTGGGGGAGGGAAGGGAGCCGACGTTTAGCTGCGGCACCAAGTGGCTATTTATATCAGAGGCTCCAGCAACAGTTACCAACGCCGCACGCATTTTGAGCTAACGCGGGCAAAACGCCGATGGCGTCGACAACAGTTCTGCGTGTTGTTGCTACCAAAGCCGCTCACCTTACTTCGTATGACATTGCTCTGTTGCTATCGCATTCATTGCTTCGCCCTTAGGGCGAAACTGTGACATTTTTTCGTCGTCGGCGGAGGATCTTCGGCATTGCGTCGTACAGCAACCGCACCTCCATCGGCTGCTGCCTTTAGTTTCCCGGATAGGGGCTCACGGACCGTCCCCGGGCTGGGCTAGTGTATGGTCGGTGCTGCGGCGACAGGTAGCGTCCTGGCGATGGCGAACGCGAAAGACGTCGGGGTCTCCACTGCGTTACGGCGATGTAGTCGGCGATGTCACATGGCCGCTCGCCAAGCTGTGGACGTGGCGCGTTGACGGAGAACCTTCGTAGGCCCATCTCGCGGTATGGCCATCGGCGGTAGACATGACCAACTTCTCCGCAGTGATAGCAGAGCGGGCGGTGGTCGGGGGCGCGCCAAATGTCCGTCTTTCTTGGGTAGATACGCTGGGCGACGGGCGGGCGTGCTGGCGGCGGCGGCTGCGGTGGACGACGGAACTGCGGCGTTACGGGGCCTGGCGCGAGCGTGAAGGGGGGCCTTGACGACGGGCAATGGCGGCGTAGGTCAGCGCTTCCGGCTGGAGTTGCGGGGATTGCGGCTGCACATCGGGAACTCCAAGTGAGCGCTGAACTTCTTCTTTGACGACGTCGGCGATAGATGCCACTTGAGGCTGCGACCCGGGAAAGAGCTTCTGCAGCTCCTCGCGAACTACTGCTCTGATGGTCTCGTGCAGGTCGTCGGCGCCTAGTGCTTGAGCATCGGCGTAGTTGGTCAGGGCACGGTGGTTGTATTGCCTGCCGCGCATTTCAAACGTCTTCCCGATCGTTGTGGCCTTGGAAAGAAATTCGGCGACAGTCTTGGGCGGGCTGCGCATCAATCCGGCGAATATTTGCTCTTTGACACCCCGCATCAAGAACCGAACTTTCTTATCTTCAGATATGTCGGGGTCTGCGTGGCGGAATAGGCGAGTCATCTCCTCCGTGAAGATCGCGATGCTCTTGTTCGGCAATTGCACTCTGGTTTCTAAGAGAACCTCTGCCCTTTCCTTTCGTACGACGCTAGTGAAGGTCCTCACGAAGTTCTCACGAAAAACGTCCCACGTTACCAGGGTGGTCTCTTGTTCTCAAACCAGGTCCGAGCAGCGTCATCCAACGAAACATAGACATGGCGCAGCTTGTCGTCATTGCTCCATTTGTTGAACGTCGCGGTCCGTTCGTATGTCTCCAGCCAGGTTTCAGGGTCTTTAGCCGATGATCCACGGAAGGTCGGTGGCTCCCGAGGTTGTTGGAGCAGGATGGGGGACGCTGGGCTTGCCATTGGGGTCGTTGACTTCGCCTTGATCGCTGTGGTCTTCTTGGGAAGAAGTGCGTACTCCGGGAGAAGTCCTTGCTGCCTACGGCTTGCTTGATGGTCCTTGGCGACGTTGGCGTTGTCTCTGGTTTCGGGCTTGGGTCGCGGCTTTGCGGGGGCGTTCGCTGCATGAACGCACTACCCAGCACCTCCGCCAGATGTCACGTAGCTGTGACGCTCAAGTAAACAGTCGTAAAACTGTGTATGACGAAATTGGTTGTTTATTGGGTGAACCTGTGCCCACAAACGCAAGCTACACTGAAAGCACAACGATAGCGGCGAACACAGTCGGCGATCGTCGAAAATCTGGAGCGCGATCTTGTACGCGTTCCAAAATGGAACGGAGGCGGACCGTTCCATCGAGCCGCACACGATTGGTCAATTTGAACCGTGAGCCGCACACGATTGGTCAATTTGAACCGTGACGATCAAAGTGACCAATCGTCTGCGGCTCGATGGAACGGACCACCTCCGTTCCATTTTGGAACGCGTAGAAGATCGCGCTTCTGATCAGCGGCGAAACTCGTCGGCTTTTATTATACCTTAGTCATCGAAGGTTCCAGATTAATCCCCAATGCCCGCGTGTCTTCCAGAAAGTTCTAGACAATTCGCGTCGGTCATACAATCAGATAACATAAGCGTCGGTGAAAACAGGCAACGGAAAGAAGCATCGATAACGTTCTAGAAACTTCCGATACAGGCGCGTCCTGCGCCGAGCGATAACGTTTAACATTTGTTAGCTGGTGGAAAGCGGCCAACGGGGAAAGATGAACATGTATACGTGTCCATATATATATAAATTAAGAGTAGTGGAAGCCTACGCTGTAACTTCCAGTCACGATGATAAAGAAATAGAACAGTTTTATGAGTATGTTGAAATAGCAATGAGAAAGGTGCAAGCTCAGTATTCTGTAGTCATGGGCAACTTCAATGCAAATATGGGGAAAGACCAGGCAGGGAAAGAAACAACTGCCAACTACGGGATCGATTATAGGAATAGTAGACAAGTGATGCCGCTAAAATTCGCAGAAAATAGAATACTACGAATAATGAATACTTGCCTCAGGAAAAATAGTAATATAAAGTGGCAAAAATCTTCAAAAGGAACTGGTAACCTAGTCGCAGTAATGGTTTTTAAAAGCAGATGAATTCTAGCTGTCTGGTGCTCGCAAACAAATATGCAGCTTTACAGAGCAACTTGAAGATAACATAAAGGTACTGAATGAAACCCTAACTAGGTTGATTTCAGAAGCAGCAATCGAAGTTAGAGGCAAGGCATCAAGGCAACCAGTAGGTAAGCTGTCCTAAGTAACAAATAACCGAATAAAGGGGTGACAAAGCATGAAATGTTACACTCAAGAGATCTGATAGAATTCGCTAATCAGTCAAAGTAGATAAACGAGAAGAAAGTTAGCGATATTCGAAATGATAACGTCGGAAAAATTGTGGGAGCAGTAAAAATGGCTGCTGCATAAAATCAGTGAGAAGAAAACTTGGCATAGGACACGGTAAGATGTATGCAGAGAAAGATAACCAGGGTAACGTATTCAGAAATTTTGATGATATAGTAAAAGCAGCAGAACAATTCTTTACTGACCTGGGCCGGTATTTTGTAGCGATGCGTTATGCTTTATTCTATACTAGTCTTATCATCCGCCGCTCACGGCCGGCTGATCCCGTTTATTGCGGGAGCGGACCGTCGCTCTGCCCATTGACCAAGCGCGAAAAGCGCGACAAGGCATTAGCATCGGAAAGGCATCGCTACAAAATACAGGCCCTGTACAGTACACAGAGCAGTCAGGCAACCTTCATTTGAAGTAATGATAAACGGAATACAGATGCTCCTCCTTTAACTAGTTATGAAGTCAGACAGGCCTTGCAAGACTACCGCTAGGACTATGGTATGAGTAACGTCAAGAGAAAGCGAAATCCTGCATAGTAAAGGTAATGTGCACGGAAAAGTAGAGTGCTAGTGGTCAGTAAACTGAGAAATACAAAATCAATTATTTTTCGCAAAATTCCATTTTTTTGTGTGTGTGTTTGTAGGAAAGCGAGACTCTGGTGTTGTCGGGGAACTGGACGAGCCAGATTACATATATTTTGGCAAAATTTCGGGCTTGGTATGGGTGATGTGTAGGGGAAGGTAAAATCCAATGTCGTCGGTAACCAAACCAAAAATCGACCTCAAATATTTTTTGCTGAATTTCAAGGTAGGTTATAGGTAATGTCGTCGGCGAACGGTACATGCCACCTGAGTTTTATTGCGGTAAAATGAGGGACATATTATGGCTAATGTATAGAGGCAGATAAACACCAGTGTCTTTGGTGAATGAGCGAGCCATCTCAATTAGTTCGTTATTTATAGGGTCATGGTATAGGTAATGTATAGGAGAAGGTAAGCCCCTTTGTCATCATTGAACTAAAGCCAACTCAATACGGCTTCTTTAAAATTAGGGGAACCTTATTGATAATGCGTAGGGGAAGACTTAACCCTGAGTCATTGATGTTAATTATATTTTGGTAAAATTAGGGGCATATTTTCGGTAATGCGTAAGGGAGAGTTAACTCTGGTGCCATCAGTGGAATAAACCATCTCCATTGTACTTCGTTGAAGTTAGCAAGCAAACTGTCATGAATAGATTAGAGCTAGCAGTTAAACACTCTCTGACGACGTGAAAAAAATTTATCTATAAAGTGAAGATCTGCGAAGTGTGGAAGACTGGCTTCGCGGCACTGGGCCCAATGCAGGCTCTTCCGTTCGCGTTGCCGGACGTTTGTGTCGCTCATCAGCAGAACGAAACACCGTGCAAGGCATACACACGCCACTCAATAGAGTGTTTTAGCTGAGCGCTTGCTAGTCCGCTCCGCTCAGACAGGCATATGCTAGAAAATGCCACACAGCCACTTAGCGGGAACGCTATTGCGCTTGCGCACAACGTACATACCGGCAGCGGAACCATAGAGTAACATACGGATTACAAGAGTGGCCACCCCAGCCTAAAAGCGGCCGAGCTACGCAGCTTCATGCCGCCCTCTAGAGGGAAATACAACACTCCCTGTATCCAAGGGAACGCGCGTACTTGTTATCTACTGTAGTAAATTTTCTATAGTTCACTATACGTCTACTTGTCTATGTGGCTGTAGACGTAGACGTTATCAACGGGATCATCCGGCCGTGAGCGGTGGATGATAAGAGTAGCATAAAGAATCACGCATCGCTACAAATATCGGCCATGGTGTGATCAGGCAAGGCGATGCTACAAAAAGATGTGCAATAACGTCTGCGTGGTCTTTGCTGGGTTCGCCTGCCAGAACGTGTCTGTCTGCTTGGCTGCTGCTTAGTAAGAAGGCCTTCATTACCTACTTCTTTTCCCTTCATTGCTTTGCAAATTGCTTATGTATTTGTCACTTCAGCCGTAAGTTGACATTTGTCGCATTGTGCTGTTCGGCGCAGAGAGCTTTTTATGTTCTTCACTTCGCGCATGACGTTTGGATTGCTTCACATTATGTAAGAAACAGCGAATTTGGAATGCTGCGCAGCACGTTTGCGAGAAAATCGTTTCTTGGCGCGAGAAAGTGACTCTGCACACCCCGGTATACGTAGTCTGAATTCAATGCATGCGTGTGCGATTGTGTGAAAGAATACAGTTATGCTTAGGGTTTTTATTCGTGGCGTACGCAGATTGCTTGAAGCCTTTGTTACGAGCGCAATCAGAGAGAACTTGCGAATTGAGAAGAAGGTTTGTAAGCTGTGGCTACGCCGTATTCTGAATTAACACTCCTGCCTCAGTAGCGCATGCATGGCACCGAAGGTATCTTTTTTTTTTTAGCTGCGACAATTGCACGTGACGCTTTTCGCGAAAGGGCGATATGAAGTGCGTAGGTGAAAATTTGTGCGAAGGCGGGAGGGAACACATAACCAATACTTTTTTTTTTCTCAGGTCATGCCGACCATAGTCAAGTACTACGGGAATTACTGCTGTGTTGCGAGGTGCAGTAACAACGGCAAGACAGGGAGAGTGCGTGCTTGGCTGACAACTGCAGTGAGCAGCCTTCATTCCATTTTTGCTATGCAGCCCGAAGCTACCACTTAATAAGAAACATTAGGCTTCAAAAGACGAGCGTTGTTTTCCTCTTTAATGCTAATGCGGTCTTCAACAGTTTTACTGAGGTCGCGGGATCACATCCCGGCCACGGCGGCCGCATTTAGATGGGGGCGAAATGCGAAAACACCCGTGTACTTAGATTTAGGTGCACGTTAAAGAACCCCAGGTGGTCCAAATTTCCGGAGTCCCCCACTACGGCGTGCCTCATAATCAGAACTGGTTTTGGCACGTAAAACCCCATAATTTAATTTTTTTAACAGTTATACTGTTTTGTGGGGTTTTTCATAATATCGCCTGTTTGTTCCTTTTGTGAAATTTATTCTCAACATATGGCAGCTGCATTGGCATGTCTTGCTTGCATTGTGCAGTGCACCCATCTTTTTGTGTTTGCGTTCATCAAACGTTGCGAAACAAAAAAAAATGTTCATGTGCTTACTGAGAATATCACTTGAAAATAAAATGTTTCGTCTCTTCCAACACTTGTCATGTTTATTTAAAATGTCTGCATAAACACGCAGTGGCATCGTGTGCTTGCTGCTCTGGCGGTACAGCTTACACGAAGCTACTCGATGCATGCAAGCAACGCGTTAAAAAAATCGAAATATAGCCTCCGGGACGAGCACTCGCATGGGAAGCGATCTTGAAGGCCGTGTAATTTTTCCAATCACCAGAATATAGCCTTCGAGATTAGTTTTCCTGCAGTCCCAAGCTCTGAGTCAGCGTAGATTTCACACACCCGCTAGGTGCGCTGCAAACCAAAATCGGCCGCAGGGGCCTATGGAAGTGTCCTCTCTTATCCTTGTATGTTACTCTATCGCGGAACGAAGACCACATCACTCGCTCCGCTACAAAGCCGAGTGAACGGAGCGTGACAGCGTGTCTACTTGGCCTCTTCATCATTTTGCAGTCGAGTTGATAGCGCGTCGCTCGCGTCTTGGCAAGACGTGTTTATCAAATGCGACAGCTTTATCAGAGCGCCGCTTACGCTCCGCTCCGCTCAGATTTCCCGCTTCGAGATACTGCAGGGAAGTGCATAGATTTCGCATTTGATAAGCGCGTCTTGCCGAGACGCGAGCGACGCGCTATCAACTTGACTGCAAAACGACGAAGAGGCCAAGTAGACACGCTGTCACGCTCGGTTCACTCGGCTTTGTAGCGGATCGAGGGATGCGATCTTCGTTCCGCTGCCGGTATGAGCGTTGTGCGCAAGCGCAATAGCGTTCCCGCTAAGCGGTTGTGTGGCATTTGCTAGCATAGGCCTGTCTGAGCGGAGCGGACAGCAAGCGCTCAGCTAAAACACTCTAATAAGCCAGCGCACCTGACCACCACGCGCTTCCATCATGGCCCCCCTCTCTTGTTCCACTATAGCTCTTCAAGTGCGCACAGTCCTCTCACCCACATGATGACGTAACTGCCTCCTCAGAAAGCTTTTACGCAGTAACAACTTGAAACTGACTCGCAGTTGCTTACAATAGTGACCAGTCATGCACTTCTACCACGGCCTACAACGTTACCCACCGACACGAATACTTTACTCAAACAGCAAAACTCAGATAACTTACACATCCGATGTCACCTGCGTTTCAGTACGAGAATAACTTCCGGATGTTCATGTACCGAAGTGTCCATGAAAACCCGTCCAACGTCCTGAGTGTCCGTTTAGCTATACACGGCTGCATTATACATCTCCAACGTTCTCACTCTTTTTGGTATACTGCACAGAGAAACTCTACTCTTGCACTAACAGTGACCCCTAAAGAACACCGCTATTAACCTGATTTGCTAACTTCAAGTACTCAAGTCGCTGGTAACCACTCGGAATCACACGTTGTTTACCATAGAGGTAAAAGTGACAGTTGAGGCAACAACGTGTTGACACAATAAATATTGCTACCTACATGACATCCAGAGCTATCTGTATGTGAAATTACAAATGCGAAGCAATTTTTTGGATCCTAATTTGAAATGGGAAGCGTTACAACGCCGTGCAGGAACTATTTTAGGTTTGGTGAGTTTTTTGGGGGAACAACAGTGTTAAGGGGGTCATTATTCCTGCTTCGACTGTCGTAGAACTATTTATAAAATGAGCTGCTGCTTGAATTCTGCAGCCCTGTGAGTTTATAATGAATAATATCTACATACATTCTAGACGTTCACACAAAAGCATGATACACCAATTTGTTTGCGTGTGTTCTGAGTTTGCGTCCCACACATGTTTTTCAGCTACCAAGCAATAAAGGATGATGTGAAACTATCGTTTACCCCACCTTTCTCAGGTGTTTCACGTTTTCCAGGATCATGTCGAATGCGAGAGTTTTGCTCGGCTGAAAGTACCCCCAAGTACCAGAAATATCGATTATTCTCCCAATAGTTTAGGCAATATTTTGTGGGCGCAACTATGTCACTGCTGTTTGCAATATACACATGAAATAGCATTGATCTTTTTATAAACACAGTAATATGCACGAAATAGCAGTGACGTTCGTATAAATTTTCGTCCTGTAGAGAGTTGTTGCAGTGGAAGAGACCATCTCCATACTTTACAAAACTTGCACCAGAACCTGAATGTCTTAATTGCTTCTAAGGACGTACGCTTTTAGCATTCTGTACATGCAATATACGTGTATGTGTGGCTGCTAAACTTCCAGGGATCAGAATTACCATTAGAAGTGTATAATGCATGCGTGATGTGCAGAAAATGAATCAGAAGTCAGGAATGCCGATATTGCAATGTCGTCTTGATGAATATAAGCAAAAACAGTGGCGTGTACCCACGAAGTGTAACAACTAAACAATAGGGCCCGCAGGAAAAATGCTTTTAATAGGCTTACAATGCTATGACAATTAAAGCGAAAGTACAAAAATTTTGCACCGAATTAAAATGGTGACAAAATAACGTATTAAACTGAAGTGTAAGCATAGATGAACGTTGTATTGTGGAGAAAATTACAAAACACGGTGCATGTTACATCAGGATTATTTTTGAATAACTCCTTTAACCCGCATCGCTGGTGTCGGATAACAGCGGCGTGGCTTCGTGCGACCGGGCCAGTGAGGAGAGCAAACAGAGAAGATGAAAGTATAAGAAAAACCATTCAGTCAAGATTATATGATAGGTGTGTGAAGAAAAGAACACCTTATGCCTTCATACGGTTTGCGGGAAACGATTTGGCAGCGCGGATGCGGCCCACAACGCCACAACCAAATTCACTAAATTTTCGATCTATCGCGGTCAACACCCTTGTCTCGGACATTCAATACACGCGCCGCACGCTCCGGACAACTTAAATACCTGCTAAATCATAAGGTGACCACCTTGGCACAAGAAGGCAAGGTAGCGTGAGGGAATCTTTTAAATAAAAATGTACAAGCTCACATACAGCTCGTTTCGCAACAACTGGTATTGTATAAACCACCATCGTAGTCTGAAACACATGGATGACGTATTTTAAACAAGTGTCTTGAACTCTGCACAACGCCCTGGGATTTTAGTGTCATGGCTATTATTTTTACAGTGAAGCTGTTAGCCTCTAGTTGGTAGGGGATTTTTCGTAGGCTCCTGCTCATGTGAAAAACAGTACCACCAACTAGCTACCGTAGCCACTCACACAGGCCTCAAAAACAGCTTGAAAATGGCCTTGTCATTGATTTCGGCGTAACAAAATAGGTTCCTTGTATATTAGAATTCCAATCCAAAGGTATCATGTCTGCAGATTGTCTGTAAGTCATACTTTACTATTTTTCTTACGCAAGTTACTTCGAAAAATTAAATTAGTTCACTAAGCCACTTGCGCTTAGCGGACGTCCTGGAAGATTGGGGGTGTACGCTGCACTTCCGCATGCGTACGTGCCTGCATGACGTGCGTGCGCACGCAATGTATACGTCCTTGATGCGTGGGCACTCTGCCAGTCACATCTGCCGCAGAGCGTTGTTGCGGCCGTAACCGACATTATTTATTTATTTTATTTATACAAAATACCCCTAAAGGCCCTCGCAACCGAGGGTATTACATAGGGGGGGGGGGGGGCACAAATACAACAACAAAGAGAACACATGTGAAACTATACTAACAAGTTAGAATTTCGTTATACAGTCATAACACTATACAGATTGATAACAGCTATACAACCTGCAAACAAATTTATTAAAAAAAAACAAAAACAAAACGAGAATCATCATAGAAGTAAAAAAAAAAACCTTGGTGCACGTCCAGATAACAATATACACAATGATTACGCTGTAGCACTGGCAGACAGTAGATTTAAAAATTTATCGTGATCTGTGGTGGTAGCAACACGTGGAGGCAAAGCGTTCCAGTCAGTTATAGTGCGTGGAATGAATGAATGTGCATAGTTAAATGAACGACATGCCACGCGCTTGACTTTGAAAGGATGGTCGCGTCTATCAAAAATAGCAGATGGCAAACAGATTAGATAGATTAGATTATGGGGTTTTACGTGCCAAAACCAGTTCTGATTATGAGGCACGCCGTAGTGGGGGACTCCGGAAATTTGGACCACCTGGGGTTCTTTAACGTGCACCTAAATCTAAGTACACGGGTGTTTTCGCATTTCGCCCCCATCGAAATGCGGCCGCCGTGGCCGGGATTCGATCCCGCGACCTCGTGCTCAGCAGCCCAACACCATAGCCACTGAGCAACCACGGCGGGTAGCAGATGGCAAAAAAAAAGTCGTTATGAAGAGTTGAGTGATGATACAATTTATAAAAAAGTGATAAACGTGCAATTTTACGGCGGAGGGATAGTTCTTGAAAGCCGGCACGTTTCTTCAATGCTGTGATGCTGGTATGACGTGAATAATCAGAATAGATGAAACGAACTGCGCGGTTCTGCAGTGATTCAATGCTATTTATTAGATATGCTTGATGTGGGTCCCAAATTGCCGAAGCATATTCGATTTTAGGCCGGATTAGAGTGGTATAAGCACGTGATCGGAGGTGGGAAGGAACATGCTTTAGGTTATGTTTTAAAAGACCTAATGACCGATTAACGGATGCAACGGTAAGGTTAATATGGTGGTTTCATGTTAAGTCGGAATAAATGTGAACACCGAGATACTTATAAGTGGTTACCAACTCAAGTGGATTATTGTTTAAGGTATATGCGGTTGGAATTCGAGACTTACGGTTAGTGAAAGACATGCATTTTGTTTTGGAAGGGATAAGTTGCATGAGCCAGGTAGAGCACCATGCTGTTACTGAGCCAATGTCATGTTGTAGGGCAAGGCAATCATCATTAGAATAAATGTTACGGTAAATTACACAATCGTCAGCGAAAAGTCTGATTTGGGACGAAACAGAGTTAGGTAAATCGTTAATGAATATCAGGAAAAGTAAGGGACCAAGTACACTTCCTTGTGGGACGCCAGAATTTACTTGGCTGAAAGAAGAATTATGGTTATTGACAGTGGTAAACTGAAACCTTGAAGAAAGAAAATGTTTCACCCATGCTAAAACAAGAGGGTGAATATTAAGCAGTGCTAACTTTGTTAATAACCGATTGTGAGGTACCCTATCAAAAGCTTTTGAAAAATCTAAAAATATGGAATCGACTTGAATACCAGCATCGACAGATGAATGTAGGTCTTGGATGAATCCAGGAAGTTGCGTTTCGCACGAGTAGCCTTTACGGAAACCATGTTGGTACTTAAAGATGATGTTATGTTCTTCTAAATAGTTAATAACCTGAGAGTGAATCACATGCTCAAGGAGTTTGCAAACTGTGCTAGTTAATGAAATGGGACGATAATTGAGAGGCAAAGAACGATCCCCAGACTTGAAAATCGGCACGACCTTAGCTAACCGCCAGTCGCTTGGAACGAAACCAGATGAAAGAGACTGTGAAAAAATAGCGGACAAGATGCGATGAATACCTTCTGATGAATTCACGAGTATTTTGTTGTTGAAACCTAGGTGATCAGAGGCTGATGAAGTTTTAAGTTTCGTTAGTAAAGATAAGATACCGGTCTCACTAATAACTATTTGGGACATTGAGGTGTTTGAAATATTCATTGTGTTGGGGGCTAAAAAAGCCTCTTCTCTGGTAAAAACTGATGTGAATGCTTTATTGAATACTTCAGCGCATTCAGCTGCAGGAATACTGTCTCCTGCTGCATCGGTTAGGGTTATATCGGGTTTATTAGAAGGATTGATTGTCTGCCAGAACTTTCGAGGGTTGTTTGCTAACATTGATAGTAGATCGTGTGAGAAGAAATGGCGACGAGTAGATATCAGTGCCGACTGATATTCCTTATCGCAGGCTTTGTAGCGTTGCCAGAAATCGGATTGCCTGTTTAAGTCGGCCTGTCTGTACAGGCGTTTCTTCTTATTGTTAAGGCGACGTAGATGGCTATTAAACCAAGGCGCAGTGTTGGTGCATGGTATGCTAATGATAGGTATGTACTTGTCGACAAGAGCAGCAAGTTTTTTACTGAACAGGTTCCAGTTGGCCTCCACTGAACGTTCTCGAAAATCGTGAAGAAAGTGTTCAGCAAAGACTGCCAACTCGGCGTTTATTTCACCGAAGTTTGCTCTGTGAGGCACAAAGTTCACATTTCCGGTGATTATGGAATGATCTGAAAGGCCTTCTAAGTGCGCAATATTAGAGCAAATGTAAGGATTGTTGGTTAGGATAAGATCGAGAACATTGGCTGAAGTGGCGGAACGACGCAACCTGAAGTGGCGGAACGATGGCAAACACTGTGCAAAAACATTCCCCCCACTATGCGGCTGCGCTCACTCAGACATCTCAAACGGCAGCTGGAAATGGGGGCGTCTGGATGACGACACTAGACAGAGCGCTTCTGAAGTTTGCGGCGTGTAGATGGACTTCAATAGGCGCAACCGAATGGTCGATGGCGGGGGCCTTTTCAAGTAGAAGTAAAGAAACAGGTACTAGGACATTTACATGAAACATGAAATGCACTCCTTAGGAATGAGTATGGTTCTAGAAAGCAAGTCGGCCGGGGCGCGGCTTATATATCTCTCCACTCATTCATGTATACTGCATTATTCTTCTCTCCATCTCGTTTATAGAGACGTTCATAAGACGTTTATGGTAAAGATCACCACGCAGCGTGGACGATAATTAGGACGAGCCTGAAATACCAAGTTTACGTGTGGATTACATATGTAATTTTGATGACAGTTTAATATATAATTTTTATTTTAAACATCTTTCACTATTGCAAGTCAGTTAGATAATCCGTGAAGGTATGCCGACTTGCCTAGTTTTATCTCGTTTTCTCGAATGTTCCGTGCAGCCTCATGGGAGATTTACTATCGGTGGCAATAAGGCAGTGCCTGCTTGGGAGGTGCTACGTTTGATGGTCATATTGAACATGACCCCATAACTATATGATTGCAGTTTCACAGCTTTGCTTGGTGGGCCTGTTGCCGAGGAATACAATAAATAGTAAACTGGTGGTGGATGCTTGAGAGGGGGCAGCGAAAGTTGACTGATCACGGAGACTGCACATAGCGCTCGTGCAAATCACCTTGTCGGCTTTCCTTGTCATGGTCGTTTATCGGGCAAATGCATAAATTCTATGCTGCAAAACGCGTTTGCTTAAATTCAAGACATTTATAACATTCATTTACCATGCTTCACGAAAGCTTCGCATAACATTGATTCCGTAATGTGCCTTGTATCTAGATAATTTTTTTTAATGCTGATGTTTGAGTTGCCTCCACGAAACACAAAAGCACAAACTAGAACGCAAATGATGGTCAGTGGGAAGGCACCCATCGCAGAAAGGAACAAATTACCAGATAGAGTGGTCAGCGAGCGTAACCACATTATCTTTAAACAGCTGCTTACTGATTACCTCAAACTCTAACTTTATAATGACCGTACTGTGTTTTCCTTCTTTCGCAATTGCCGTTGCACATTGGGACTTTTTTTCTGATTTGGTATTGCATTGTATTCGGTGTGCCGCGAAGTTTTTCCTTTTTTGTGTTCCTTTTCTTTTTAGTTGTGTTCTCAAGGCTGTAGGAAATTGTAACCATGTCTATATTCCTATTCTTACCTTCTGTAACCCCCCCAACCCCCTTATGCAATACCCCGATAGGGGTCCTTAAGGGAAAACAAATTATGATGATGAAACAGTGCTTGATGGTGTAGCGCCTATGTGGCAGGACATGCGTTCGGAACAGCGGGCGTTCTGGCCTACTAGTTCGCTGTTATGGTGCGTGTACGCAGCGTCTATCCGTGATGGGTGCACAAAAACAGCTATGCATAAAATTAAAAACTATATGTGGAGCAGCCCGACCGCGAAAAAAAACTATTTTTCCTTAGCCAACTGATTTTCTTCGCAAAGCACAGCGAAAAATGCTACATCAGGTTTTTTAGGAAACGGTAACAGTTAAATTGTCGGTTTTTCTTTTCTGCTTCATGTTCTGCTAGTTCTCAAAATGGGTGGAGTTACGCAAAAAATTCCAGTCGGGAGTAAACTTTGCGGTTGTGGTTGGCATTCGGTTTTGAAACTTGTTCAGAAATAACCCTGTTACACTAACAAAAGCAAATATGAGGTTCAAACTAGCCGAAGGTTTGAGTTGTAGTCCCAGGTCTTTAACAGTGCCCACTCAGAAGTTAGCAATATTATTCTGAAAACTACGATGTCTTTTCACGTCTTTTGTTCATGTAGGCCGCTTGCAAACACGCTGTTTGCAAGCGGCCTACGTGTTATACGCGTCCTTCATATGCTATGTAGTGTATGTGAAAGTTATGCGATCGTGATAGATTACTGGCGATGAATATTATTAAAATCTAGTGCCCACAATTTAACGAAAGAGGACACCATTTCTCTTTGAAGAGATTCTGATGAAATGTACTTGCTTCATGATAAAATCTAAAACCGCAATACTTGAGTGCGATAAATTGATAATAAATGCATTTAATCCCAATGCTTCTTTTCCAGATCATTAGTGGTCGCCAGCTCAGCGCACTATCGCAATCAACTTTGTTGCCGGAGAGCTCAAAAATGAAATTGGCCATTCTTTTTTTGGTCATGATGGCACTACTGCATGCATCATCAGGGCAGCGGAAAGGAAATCGTAACCACCGTACGCTTTACATGATTTTTTACAACTGTCACGCTATTATTTTTATGCGTTAACACTTCTGTTACCCAAATGATGACACGCATGTCGCTGCTCAGAATGCAACATCCGTTCATTTTCATAGTGAAGGTAAAGACATTTATTTGTATTAAAAACGACCTTGTAGTATTCTACTTTATTAGAGGAATATTTACATAATGTTTCTAGAGAATAACCGCAGGCTAAAATATACCTTTCGTCTATCCTATGCTTCCGAAAATCACGTAGAACTTGCAAATGTAGAAGAACATGGAAACAGACCATGCAAATGGGGAAGTTTGGTTGAAGGCTGTGAGGCTTAATGGCAATCTTTGAGCGGCCACTGAAACGGCTGTGTTTTTATTTGAAAGATGCAGTGTTATTAGCATTGATACAATAATGCATCACGTTATTTGCGCTTACTTTGTATAGACGAAATATTGATGTTTAATATGCTGTTAAATACGTATTTTCTGAAATACACGTAATAGCCGGCACTAAAATAAACATATTATTACCCGTTTGCTGCTCCCTTGTCGCTTATCCAGAAAAAAAGAGTATTCAAAGAAATGGGGTTCTCTTGCATTTGTTTCACCCTCTTAACTTCTTTTTGAGAGTTAGCGTGTTTGACAGTTTCCACAGTACCAATATGGTCATGTCTGCAACTTGCAAGCTGTCAAACATTAGTGCCATGATGACCCGCAGAAACAGAAGGCATGTGATATGAAACATGCAGCCAGGTTTACAGAGTGTGTGGGACGTAATGTTCATTATCGCACTTAATTGCAGGAAAAAGTACATCGGGCATTAAACTGATTGATGCTTTAATTATATGGTGCAAGGGCTAAAACTGAGTATCAATATTTGCATTTGCAGTCTATTGGCCTCACATCACAATAAATGCGGGTGTTATCCCAACATCACTCAATCCCTGTTTATTGGAAGAGTTAAAGATAAGACAGAGAAGGTAGTGATATACACTAAAACACAATCGAAGGGGGGAATCCTCTCTCAGCATGCCATCTGTATCGTTCCGCGATAAGAAACTGCTTTTTCTCAACAACTCTCTGCAAATGTATTTTGTAAAATACGAGCTGTTCATAATTTCGCATTTGCGGTTTGTGATTATGTTCAGGTGTCCGTGTGCACTACGCTCATTTAAGTTTTCCCTGTACTTAAAAGTTAATCTTTGTTCTGATTGAGCTCGGAAACAGTGGCGCCCATCCCCTCGTATTTGCCCTTTGTCCACGTGTTTTGAAAGCGTTTATTTGCCCAGGCAGTTTCAGCTGAATCATTCGCAAGTCACATGCGTAGATCTGCACATGTTTAATCAAGTAAATCAATAAAGGCATATTTCCCTCCTCTTCTATTCTACCTTCTACCAGATTTGTATTACCCTGTTGCGCGTAACATATATACTGCGTAACGTGACGCCGATTCCTTCATGTAATGAATAGTAGTACAATATCGGTAGGCGAACAATTTTAAGCATACTTTCACAAGCCAATTTCGCAAGAACAATGAACAAGCAGTGCGACTGCCATAAATCTGCACGGTTCTCTAATGCGACGCGAGCCTAATGATTAGAAAGTAACTAGAAAACGGCAAGTCATGCAGAATCATTCATAATAGACCCACCTATGCATAAAATACGCTGTAAAGATGATTCTCATCTTTACAGCTTTACAGATTTGTTAGGACAAGACAGTTTTTAAAATTGTTGCTCGTCAAAATAGTGCAAATCAATAAAAATGCATATAAAGAATCCCGAACGTGCAACTTTAGTCCTGTAAAAGATGGTTGCAACAATATTACGATTGATAAGAAAACACACTACGGTGCCAAAAAAAAAAACATGGAGGACGCTTAGGCTTGGCCTTTAAAAATGGAACGCGACAGCGTTCAAAGATCCCTGACTGCTTATCATGCTTCCCGGCAACTGCAGCTTATGTTTACCTGGAAACGCTGGCCGCGAACGCTATACGCGAATGCGAGCTTTCTGGTCCTTTTTTCTTTCTTTGCGCCTCAAAGTGGGCGCCGCCGCAGCCCGTGGCGGCGAGCGCCATCTGGTTGGTGTTGCAAGGAACCGAGCGGGGCGCGCCGCTACCACTAAGACAGACCTCAAACAGCAGCTCGAAAAGGGGTTTCTATTTGGGTGTCCGCGTAACAAAATTATGTTTTCTCGTATATTCAAATTACAATCTGACGCTATCATATCTGTAGATAGTGTGCATGTCGTACTTTATGAATTTCCTGATGCGTTTTACTTTGAGAAATGATTAGTTCAGTAACGCCATTACGCCGCGCGCAGGCCCTGCGTGGCTCGGGATGCCTGATTCGGGATTTTCCTCTAACGAAGAAAGCCACCGGCACCTACGCTGACACCGACACAGGTTTTTCTGCAACACGGGGCCCTTAACGCTATCGCGTTAGTATGCACGTGGTGGACGGGCTATGTACAGGGTCAAACACATCTAAGGTGAACACCTCATTAGTATTCAAGACATCGCAGAAGCTGATGCTCAGTACATAATTCAAAACATCATTATTGTGTTTAGCGACACCACGATTGCACATCGTATAGCCAACATTTCACTCGTGAAGTAGAATAAACGCTGTAGTTATACTGGCTTGAATATTAATGAGGTGTTAACCTTAGATGTGGTCGACCCTGTACTTGTGGTGCGAATAAAACAAGATGACCGTGTGTGTTCAAGGCACTATTGCCCTAGGTTAGCGGTTGTACTCCTGACGCCGAGACCACTTTATTACTTTGCAACAGTAGGTTCGACACGCTTCTCGGGTTAGGACATCAAAATAGTGAGGTTTGTGGCACGTCTTGATGCATTTGTTTGGCTGTCGCTAATTTTCGTACCTTCTCCTCCCCTCTTTCTCGCTTGATCGTGACGGAATGAGTGCCGAACTGTCACTCGGCTGCCTCTCCGCCATGGAAGGTCGAGTAAGTAATTAAGATAATCACCTCTAGACACCACTGCCGCCCCAGCTCTAACTTCCACGCTTTGCCCGACAGTGACAGCAAATGTTTATGTAATGCCTGGTCACATTGGGCCAATGCGGGACAATACTTCACCAGCATGGAACAAAAGTCCGAGTAATTAGCGAAACCACTATGTGGAGAGCCTGAGTGTTGCGATGTTTACGACCTCATCAAATAATACCTTCTACTAACACAGAAACGTTCTGGTCATCATACTGAGCAGTTGATTGTCAGCTTAGAAAAATTATCAAATAAATAAATTAGGCATATAATAGTTGTTTTGACAAATAACCATCTAGGTAGTCCACATTTGTTGTCTCATTCCATTCTGTAAAAAAAATGCGACCACTTCAAATTGAAGTTTTTTGCACTCCACTGTATATCAATTATGTGATGTTTTCGACGCTCTCGCCCAAATTTATCAACATAAAGTGCATGGTATGTATTTCCTGACAAAATTTCACTTTAGAAACCACCTTAAAAGCTGCTTTAGACAGATTTGTTAGGACAAGACAGTTTTTAAAATTCTTGCTCGTCAAAATAGTGCAAACTAACAAAAATGTATTTAAAGAATCCAGAACGTGCGACTTTATTTTATGGTGAAGAGCCAATAAGCGAAGGCCCTATTGCTCAAGATCGACCTTCTTCAACACGAAACCTGCTTGGCGGCAATCATTTAGTTGGCTTTTGTATTTTTAGCATTACAGTTCTCAGGCATCTTTGTGTGTGCGCGTGAAATGCTTCCCTTAGTTGCTTGCTGGACATGCTTCATCATCTGAATTCCACAATCCACCTCCAACTCGTCAATCACTTATGTAATGCCGCAAGCACACTCGTGCTTGCGGCATCTAGAGCAGGTGATGTTACAACAACGCCTCAGCCTCCAGTGTTCTCGAGAATTCGCGGTGCGTCTTCGGGCAGGCTTTCGCAAGAAGGCTTTTAATTATTCATTTATTTTCTGCGTCTGATCGTGTTTAGATGTCTGGCAACAACGTTTATGGAGATCTGGCTCCCTCTTCATGATGCATATACGCGCTACATATATTGCGGTGTCTCTAATGAACGCTGGACAGCACGTTATTGGTATCGAGTGCTTCTTGGCAAACAAGCAGGGCTTTATGCCTATTGTACTCCAAATATTCAACGATTGCAATTCGATCGTATTCCACCGATGTGACTGAGATTCAGTGTTACTTTTCAGTTGAATTCAGGCTCGCCGTGACTGACAATATGTCTTTTTGTCGTCTTTGCGCGAAAGCGAGTTTACGGTTCGGTTTGCCAATCAGTCTCGACTCGCCACAGACGAAAATATTACCAACCTTAAGGCACTTTTTCTATGCGCTAAATTGCAGCCGCGATAATTATTTCATGGCTTGAAATAGCAATGACGTATATTTCGATCAAGCGCATCCATTTTACGTTGAATTTGTCTTCAGCTCTGTGACCGTATTTTGAGCGCTCATGACAGCGTTCCCGAATGCTTTCGGCGGTAAGCAAGAGCCACAGTCACCTACAAAAAAAATGTGGCTCTAATCCACGCTTTGAAGGTGGTTGCACAGCGAAGCTGTAAATGACACCCACAGCGATTACGCATTGTGACGTCACTTCGATTCACACACGTGGCTCTACAAAGAGTGAAACCAGAGACAAGTGAAATGGACTTAACCACACTATTTATTACTTCACAACGACATTATATTCACGCTGTTCTTCTGGCGTCTTTACTTTCCGTGGTCTACCTATGGTAGCCTGGAATGCACTGAATGAGTTGCTAGACCACGGTGACGTCTCTACGTGATTTCTATGCTGTTGGGTACTTTTCCACTGGGAGTAGCTTGCGCAACCGTAATCATTACCGGGAAACACGCTCGGGAGAAGGAACTCATTGTGACGTCACTTGAATTCACACACGTGCCTCTACAAAGAGTGAAACCAGAGACACTGGTTTCACGAGGGTTTTGAATGACGTCAACCACTTTCGAAGCAGCTGCAAACCTAATATTTACCGGAACGCTTCGGAGGGTGTTTTCATTGTTCACACGCGCCTTATCATCCATCATGTGGTTTTGATGCTTGTTTTGTGGTTTTTCTTTTGAAAACGAGTGCCCAGGAAGTGGCTGGAAGTCCAGGAAGTGGCTGGAAGAAATAAGCAGGTATGACGTTTTGATCACAGTAATAGACATGACGCGAAGAGGTTGGTCACAAGAAACAGAAGAGCTATACCACCCCTATTTCAATCGTCGACCCGAGCTGTCCACAGAGCAGGGGTGCTATGCAGGATGCGCAAAGTTTGGCGAAACTCGGGATCTTCACGAGCTCTGGCGAAGCCCCAAGATGAAAGAACTAATGGTAACAAGGCAAAGTTTGTCCGTCGGCACGCCTCCAGTTTTATTGGTTTATATAGATTCACTCTGGGTGGCTACCATCCCTTGGGCGTTGCCATATGGGCGGTCGACAAACTGGGACTCACGTGATGATACGGTCGGTGCATGATCGTGCCTTCTTTCACTTGTTTGTCGTTCCAGCGAGTGCATTACAGACACAAGCAAGTTATAAAATAGTCATTTAGTACAATAACATTAGTCTCATTAACGTGGGTTATAAGCATTTCAATGTTATGCAAGATTTACCCTGAATGTGCATTAGACTAATTCGTAGTTTAATACGTTTCGTGTTATACCACGAGGGGACGCTCGCCCTCTTTTTTTCCCCTGCATTGGATTGCCGCAGCTCGCTACGTGCTTCCGCTAGCATTTCCGAGCACAGATTGGTGTGCGCCTGGTTTTCACACTACGCTTTAAACAGATCGCTCGCTGCTCGCGCTTAAGTAAGGGTGCGAGACGAAGTGAACGTCGGCTAGCGCAGAAGTGGTTTGCCGCGCGTTTACCGTGTAAGCACTCAGGAATGCCGGAAAGCACTCATACAAGGGTCAGAAAACTACGCTTTGTTTTCTTTTACTCCTTTACCAAACCTTTCTTATGTGCAAATTAAGATTATTATTATTATTATTATTATTATTATATTATTATTATTATTATTATTATTATTATTATTATTATTATTATTATTATTATTATTATTATACTGGCTAGCGCCGAGCGATGGCTTCTAACAAACGCAAGAAAGGGTCTTCGCTGCGCACGTGGCTGTTGACGGCCACACCATCCATCCAAGGTGGGACTCCAGCATCGGTGCAGCTGCCCTGTACCCACCGCTGACGAGGTGGCGCTGCGCTTTTTTTACAATAACTTTCTATTTTTAACATGTGAACTCCCGTGATGGAGTCCACAAAGTTCACGCTGTGGTTGACTGTCTCCTAATGCTCCTAATGCGTAAATATTTTATTTTATTTTTCTAAACCCCACAATAACAAATGTCTCCTAATGCAGATTGATGCATAGCCCCATTAGCATCCACTAAATTTGGGATACAGTTGTATGCGGCCAATTCGTCAATATTAATGGTCCCCGGTTGAACATTGGCTGCAATAATGGCGCCTAGTGTCGCCGCCTTTCGTCGGTCGACCTTGAAAATTCGCAGCACCCCTTTGGTCGCGCAGACCATGCCGAAGACTAATGAGCCACCATCTTTAACACCGCCGTAATTTTGGCGGCTCGGCGGAACGTTGTCGCCCGTCATTAGGCGGCCTCCATTGTACTTTTGCTCGGCGCGAAGAAGGCACTCGTCAATTTGCGCTAACTTCCCGGGGTCACCGAGTGGAGGTCGCGCCAGTAGCTCGTCCCTCGCGACCTCACGGAGGTATTTCCTGCAGTCGGCGATGATGTGCTCCGATAGAGGAAACAAGTCACCGTTCATCTCCTTCAACAGCCACGTGTCTATGATTTTCCTCACGTAGTACGTGAACCAAATCATTTGCCGCCTGGAGAGGTGGTCGCTCGGACGGCTGAGGCGGTCCGTGTTGGCGAAGTAACTTCCTTCGCCTCTCTGCCCGTGCAGTGCAGCGGTACCACGTAACTGCGAAAACTGCTTTCGGCACCTGTTTCACTGGAAGGCCGCCCGGAGTCTATTCTGAGTCTTCCTATATAATGTGACCACTTCGCCTTCGCAGTTTGTTTGGTCCAGGTTGTACCTCAGGTGCTCGCAGGTGCCCCAGTACTCCCATGACGCCGCCAGACCTGGCCTAGGGCTGGGGTGCCGTGGACGAGAAGCGCTTGAAGCCGGAGAGAGCCGAAGGGATCGCACGAACTTTTCCTCCGCAGCCTAGTCACACCAGTCTGTGCTCGGAAAGCATAGTCTAAGACGAGGGCCTTCGCCTAACTCGTCACGCAGCCAACGCACTGACGTTTTGGAAAGGCAAAACTGACGCGAAACTCTACGTCGGTCATGTAGGTGAACGGGTCCAGACGGTCATATTGACGCTTGCTGCCGCTGGATGCGATGACACAGGCTGCTGCTGCTGCTGCTGCCATGTTCCCGAGTTCAACTCGAGGGAGGTTTCGCGATGTACGAGTTTGGCACGAGTTCGCCTGTCGCTCAAAACCGTAGGTCACGCCCCACACGAGGCATGTAACTTGTGCGCGGGCCCGCCAGATTTGGGCCACGCCCAACTTATTTTTCGGCAACAGCGACGTGGTGCGGAACTGAGAGGCATCAACAATCTTGACCGCCGAAATAAAACACACAAAACGCTCTGTTATCGGTGATGTACTGAGCACCACTATCAAACACAAAGCGTCGACTTTCGCTGGCCTATGCATATATCTTTTTGCGCTGTCATAGCCCCACAGTACTGTTTCATTGCTTGCATTGTGGTGATGTAGCGCATAGGAAATAGTTATTGGCCCGCCACTGTAGGTGCTTGCAAGGCGTCTATGTGCCGTGGTGGACGACGATGCTGAGCAGTGCGCAGTGTTTTCCAACGACAACGTATCACAGCTGTCGTTTGAAATGGCTGCTCTGTCATCGGTGATGCATCAGAGCCACAGTGTCGCAAACATGGTCAGCGTCGAGAAACGCTCGCTTTTCAAGATCCAGTGCGATGGCATTTCTTCATCACAAGCACGGCACACTAAACAGTTGCAACACCTTCCTGCGTTCGAAGTCCTAACTGCACACAAGAGCCATCACCCGCCAAAATGCGACTGCTGCGCTGTCGTTACGATATCCATCTGCGATCGTTGTTAGCCCAGCAGCAGAGGCAATCGGCAAGCACATTGGAGTGAAGAACACACTCAAATTCTGCGTACACGAGCATGGAGGCACCTTCACTGGGCAAGTGATAACAAGCAATGTATTCTGTCGCTGAGGAGCACGCCGTTCATCGCAATGCATCGCGGAGGCTCCGCGCACGCAGATAAACTGGCGCATTTTCACTGTGCTGCGTCACTACGAACCCTACAATACCGCACAGCTATTTTGAAGCGACAGGCAACAGCCATTGCTCCCGTCTCTATGGCTAGAAACTCGTTTTTCGTTGGTAACGCGGCGGCCTTAATACCCTCAGTGAAGCGCCTGCGGTGAACAGGCATGCCACGGCGATGCCTTGTTCTTCCCCTAATAGACAGGGAATGGTGAGATCACTGTCATGATTTATTTAATCGAGAATAGCACTGCAGCGACCCTGGCAACTTCTCACCGTATGTACTCCCTCGTGCGTGCGACACTCTAGAATGTATCTGCTTATAAGCTTTCGTCTCAGTGTCGCCACTCGCAGCAAAAGAGCAAAATTTAATAAGTCGCTCGATCTCCGTTTGTCATCACCAATTTATAGCATTCAAAACGAAAAACCGATACCATAAGAAATAAAATGTTCGTTATTTTATTTTCTGTATTTTAAAGTATTCGAATGAGGGAAAGTGTAGGTGCAAGAATGCACCGCATACGCCTTGGTCGCATTCGACGGAGGATAGAAAGATAATGCCCGAAAGAGGAGGCACGCCCTTGACGCGCCCGAGAAAGGCGTGGCAAACGGCTCACGGCAAGTGTGCAGATTGACAGCGGTACAGTGACGGTATTGCTAAATGGCAATAATACGTTGATAACAACACGCCGCGCTGGCGCATTTTGTTGCGCTGTCTTCTTTGCTTGAAGCGCGGAAGCACTGTGCCGTGCAGGGTGCGCTCATGTTGTCATACGCGGCTTTATCTCGACATTTCTTTTTGCCTGCTGTTGTTCTACGTTCCCTGCTATCTCCGTTCACTGACTGCCATCGAGCAAACTCCGGTAAAACTTGTGCGAACGAGAAACTCGGCGCATCCTGCATAGCACCCCTGGGCTGTATGCTGAACGCCTGATTTCAAAATAGGTAGGCTGTTTGTATTCAATTTTTAACCTGGCGTTTTTTGCTTACGCCGACAAGAAAATTCCTTAGCTGGTAGAGCTATGCAGTTTCGCTGTAAAAAAAGAAATGTTATTTTTTTTCTACAGCGCACATACCAACCAAGCTTGATGAGAAGTTCCTTCATTCGTTGAGATCCAAAACATAAATATAGAATTGCGTATTTTTTGTGAAAGCTTTGATCTTGCCCACAACCCTGTGCCTTTGATTGCCTAAACTGGAGCTTATTGCAGCGGAAAGACGAAAGCCACTAGCAAGCTACATTTACTATCAAATATACTTGGCCACGACAGTGTTCTTGCACTGTTCTAGAATTTGATGAAAAAAGAAACTGTTGCACTGCACTGGATTCAGAGCCAGGAAACCAAGTGGAAGGCGTTTGTGTGACAGATTTTCCGAAATTCAGAGCTTGTGTGCCTTTCGATTATGGATACATTGCCCTGGATACATGGATACATGGATAAATTGCCCGACCATGGATACATGTCCCTCCAGAAACTGTCAACATGCACGCTCTGAAGGCATTGTCCGCGCTGGCTGTGGTAAGGCCGTCAAAAACAGCCATGTAAAACTAACAAAGAAATTGCATCAAAGCAGGAAATAGATAAACATAAAATGATAAAGAAAATGGTGCTGTATTGCTGTTCTCAGTTTTCAACAGGCAGAAATGACAGACATCACACAATTTCACAGACATCACACAGACATGAACAGGGTTTTCGAAACTTCTTCGTCACAAAGCTTGGATTGTTCAATCGTTAGGAAGGCGAGAGGTTAAACATTTAGTGATGATTTTGGTGCCGAAGAGAATAAGGGAAAGCTTTATTAGATTAGGTTTGTGCAAAATTGTACTTACGTAATTGAAAGGGAAATCCTAATTGGAAACAAAGCCGCAACTCTAAAATCTTTTTCGAGTCAATAATCCCTTTGATTGCCTTCATTGATAAAGAAGGATTTCTCCCTATTGGTGGAGGTTTACAGCATTACATCATTACAGGTCAAGCATCCCGATTTTTTACCTTAGCACACGCGTTCACTATGGTCGTTGTCACAAAAGGTCATATAAATGTAATGCGCTGCAGTGTTGAGGACAATACGCCAGAAATAACAGAAAATGTTTAGTTTCCAAGATGGCGTCAAATCAATCAAGATGTTATTCATTGAAAAGAAGCGAAAGGGAATTGCATAAAAAAGCTGCATAAACGTCACCTTGACTGAGCCTGCCCTCAATGTTACAAGTCAAAGAGCGACAGCCCTTACACACGTAATACATGGCTTGGCATAAATGTAAGCGATGCCTAAAGATGAAAAAAAAATGTCAAGAGAAAAAATAGTCGGATAATGTATTCACGTGAGTAACAAATATTTAGGTAAATAAGTAACCGCCCGACCTACAGAAGGACACAAGTGGCAATAAACTGACATGCAAAGCTCGAAAAAGAACAAAAAAGCGTATAGCTATAATCACAAACTGGAAAAAGGAAGCAACATATCATGGGAGCTATAACATTGCTATTCCACTCTTACTTTACTGCAATCTCCTGACATAAGTCTACGTAACCGCCGATGCAAGCATGGGCAGTAACCTGCAAGGTTGTTTCAACAGCCGTATCAATGCTCTCCTTGTTTATAGGAGATAATGTTTGCTTGGTCTCAAGGCTAATAGCATTGCCCACCTCGACAGGTTTCCCTTATCGAATTGACTGACAAGTGGCGAGGAGCACGCACAAAAGGGAGAGTGTTTCAGTGGGCCGAACTAGCGAAGTGAAAGTAGATAACCGGGTGAAGGGTGTGGTGCCCGTGCCTCCGATTTGTCCGCTGCGCCTTGCTTAACTAGTACGACCCATGATAAAATTGCCAGTGCTATTTTCCTCAAAGTTTGTGAATAGAGAAAGAATAACACAAATATCACGTCTTCGAAAAAATTCTTGAGAAATAGTTATTGATTCTCAAGTTACACTGGTGTGCTTCATTTTTATAGTGCACCGGGCGCAAGGGGTTTCAATGGCCAAAGCGCTTGTGATTGCGCTCCTGCCTCCGTGTATGAAATTTTCGAAGCATTGATTTTCGAGGCACAATGTTCCCGTGCCATTCTCAAATCTTCATGATGCTCGGGCGTGACAAAATTGGCATGGTAGCTGTTTGTCCGACGTTTTTAGGGTAGTGAGTGTGACCTTCCACTATGAGCGCCCAAAATACACATTTAGTAATGCCCAGACGGCATGGCAATGGCAACGCCGACATCGCGAGTGTGGTTTAGGCGTCCTGAATAATGCTATTTTAATGAAACTATTTTAGCGGTATAATCTTGCAGGTTTTGCTAACCAAACTATACTAACTGCAGAGACATCGTTCACGGCGAAAACGTCGGTATAATCGTCGTCACCTTCCTCCTCATCCCTATCTTCAGCTGGTTCTGGTTGCACAATCACAAAATCACAATATCAATGTCCTCAACTATGTTTGCCGTTCTCTCAACTGCATCTAGAGCATCGCGCAAGCGATAGAACGGCTTCC